>NW_028277040.1:13228333-13528888 GCF_059951505.1 Python bivittatus
TATCAAAGTGGTGGATAGCTTCTGCCTTTGCTGTAACCATCAACAGCACAGTAACAAGCAGCCTAGAAACTTGGTAGACTGGCACTTGGTAGAGCAGCCATGAAGGCCTTGGAAAAGATATTCATATGCCATCATGTGTCTATACCTACAAAGTTCAGAATCGTGCAAGTAACGTATTCCCTGTGACACTCTATGGAAGTGAAATTGGACCTTGAAGAAGCAGGATAGAAAGAGTATTGACGCCTTTGAACTTTGGTGTTGGAGAACACTTGAGAATACTGTGGACAGCCAAGAAAACAAACCGATGGATCATTGAACAAATCAACCCAGAGTTCTCACTCGAGGCACAAATGGCCAGGCTCAAATGATCCTACCTTGGACAAGATTTAGCTCTCTGGAAAAGGCCCTAATGCTGGGAAAGGTGGAAGGAAAGAAAAGGGTGACCAGCAGTAAGGTGGATGGATTCAGTTACAGTAATGATGAGTGCACCGTTGGGAGACCTGAAAGAACAGGTTAGGGATAGACTGTCATGGCGAAAATCTATCTGTGGTCACTAGGAGTCGAAAACCAATTGACGACACACAATCAACCAACCTCCTCCTCCTCCTTTTCCCTCCCTCCCTCCCTCCCTCCCTCCCTAATTGACTGTTTTGGTTTTCCACTGTCATCTATGCTGCTCCTCCACCCACTCTCCAGCATGGTCGCATAGGTTTCCACACTGGTCAAGGGATGGAATTCAAGCAAGGGATTCAGATGATGATGCATGTAACTTCCATGCCTGCCCTTGGGCACAATACTAGCATCAATGGTATCCTGGACCACCAGAGTTTGGACTTATTTGTTCCTCCAGGCTGGTTTCTCATTCTCAACACTCCCCAATGGAACACAAGCTTTAGTTGTCTTCCATGGTCTCCAGGCCTTTTGCTGTTGCTGAGCCTGCCAGTTAATTCCTTCTTTTTCAGGATGTTCCAAACTGTTGTATTGCCCGCTCCCAATATTTCTGCTATCTGATGGGTCTATTTTGTTTTCTCAGCCTAATGACGGCCTCCTTCACTCGCACGGATACCTCTTTGGACCTCATGTTGAGAGTTCCAGTGAACAGCTACCAAATGCAAATGTAACACTCAGAACCACCTCCAGGCCTTTTATCTGTTTGATGGGTCCTGGGGTACCCAGGAAACAGGCCACATCTGGCCATGCAGCTGCTTGTCAGCCATTCATTCCATTACTTATAAGCGACCAACAATGGGGGTATGTGTATGCCACTGGCTGTACTTCCTGAAAGCTTAGTGCCCCACTTTTGTCAAACCCCTTGAATTACAACTGAAAGTCCTGACTTCGCTGGCATCTGGGTGTGTTTCCTTTCAACTTCAATGTGGTGGTGTACAGAGGCCAAATGCCAAAACAGTTATCTTTGTTCTAATATTTCTGGTCCTGACTATAAATCAAGTGATGAAAGGAATAAGGTCACACATATCTTTCTATAAAAAAATGAAACTGCCATGGAGCATTTGGAATCTAGAGCAGAGGTAAACTAATTTTATGGACTTACAATATTTTGCATCAAAAATCAGAAAATATTACATAACCCTCTACATTGGTGGCTTCCCAACAATGATAGATTTTCAAGCTCTATTTGCAAGAAATGAAAGCTTACCACCGATTTTTCCAGCTCTCTCTTTTGAAATGCACTCAGTTATTTTACAGCTGCAAAGCAAGGTGCTATTAATCAGATGTGACATTTCTTCACCATCACAACACTGCACCAGGCAAAGTCACAGCTGCTAAACATTAACTCATGGAAGCTAGTGAAAGACCATCTTTCCATGTCATATAACCATAGTGGAAGCTATTACTCAAGCACTGAAGAAGAATCAATTGTGCCAATGAGAGCTAAATTTCACAGCATAGTCTTAAACATTTCTAATCCCACTGAAATAAACTAAATCCATTTCAGTGGTGTTTCTTCTCAAGTAGTAGATAAGAATTGCAGCTTTGTCCTTAAATAATCCAACTGATCTATTCATGGTCTTGCTTTAACTTTTCCCAGCCAGGTGTCCTCTAAATGTTTTGGGGCTACAATGTACAGAATCCCCAGCCAGATTGGCCTGGAGGTGGGATACATCAGTTTCAGGTCAATGGTCTTTCCTGATGGGTAGTTGTACGTTTTTCTTGTCTGATTACTAGAGGTCTGGGGTGAGCTAAAAGGCAAAAACCTCCCCCTGGAGAGAGAAATAAAAATCCACCTCTGTTTCTCTGAAGACTGACATTATTACATCACTGTAATCCTCCCCTACTATGGATCAACACATACTGTACATTAATCTTACTTTCTATACAAAACTTTCTCCAGCAGTGCTCAGTTTATGTCATCCAGTACCTGTTCCCCCCACCTCCCCACAACCTCTCTATTTTCAGATGTTTTCTTACAGTAGTTTCAAATATACATATTTACAGTTATCATTAAGGCTGTCTGAGACCAAATGTTATTGGGATAGGAGAGAAATGAAAAAAGAAACAATTCAATTTTGATTTGAAGCAGTTTGTGGTGTTGGGCCTGATCCAGCCCCTGAAAGAAGCCTGTTTCAACTGGAACACCGTTAACTGCCTCCAGCTCAGGGGATTAACTTCTAGAAAACTGCTAGATCACTCCCTGAACAGCCAGATCAGCATGATCAGGAGAAGAAATGGAACACCCATAGGTGGTGGACTAGAAACTAGGTGACCATGAGACTTAGTCCTCCCTCAAGCATAGAAGCTTATCTTTCTCTCTCTCAGCCCAACCCACCTCACAGGGTTGTTGTAGTGTGAAAAAGAGGAGGAGGGACATTATGCACATTGCCTTTGAGTTACACAAAATGAAGGTGGTACATACATCTAATCAACGAGTCATCCCTGCAATGGTAGATGCTGCACATACTTAAAAACAGTTATATTTTAATTAAAATATAATGGGTAAGAGACTGAATTCTTCCATTAACTTACTAGATAGTATTGGGCAAGATACTTTTTCCGTATCTCACCATCATCTGAGACACAAGGGGGATTAAAGATTTGGAGGATTAAAAATTACAGCTAGAAAATCCATGGAAATTGCTTTGAATGATTAAAAGTGATTTATAAAGGATGACTCTATCGTTTTACCCTTCTCTTCCTGGAATGGCTGATTTTGCAGATCTACGACTTACTATAAGAAATAATTGTTTAGCTTACATGAACAAGACATAGAAATATATACACTTCTTTGTACTGTACTTGTTCAGTGTATGACACTGGGCAGAGTTTTTATATATTGTTACTGTATAAGAATGTGCAAATTGCCTAGAAGGGTTCTCAACACAGTATTGTCTATAGCTGTTCTAGCATTCTTACAGCTTTGGCTTACCTGATGTGACCAATCAGCTCAATCAGCTTGTGACTGAAGAAATATGCCGTCAATTCGGAGACATGACTCAAAACAGAGCATACTCCAAAAAGCGTGGTGGTGCCGTTCAGATCCTCCAGGTGCCAGTAAAGGAAGGTGAACACAAAGCCATATCCAAAACCCATAAACCAAGCCACAAACAGCACCGAGCCATACTGGATACTGCACAGCAGCTTAATCAAGTCCCAAAAATTAAAGGACTGGGACTGGCTTGTGTCACTGTGTGTGTCATGGGAGGAATCTGTGGAGGAATTTCTGTCCACGTGGGAGTCCTCTGCCTCAGTGCTTTGGTTTTCCTCTTGCTTGTAGTGGTTGTACCGAAATCTGAATTGGGTGGCCACAATCAAAGAGAGTGTCATCAAGACCCCAAAGACTATGAAAACAATCCTGTAGTTCTTGTACTCTGGAGCCTTACAGCCTTGGCCTTCAACAAGCACATCAATATGGGTAGAGTCAATGCCAATACCCACTGATAGCATGGCCAGTCCCCAGCCCAGAGATCCCCACATTCGCTGTAGCCCATAACGGTCCCGGTGTTTGCCAAGATACTGCAGAGTCACAGTGTCCACTATAGTGACTGAGGAGGCACTGAAAAACTCTCCTACAATCACAACAAGGAGGATGAGCAAGAAGATCGCTTCAACCTCCTGATGATCATAGACAAGAGAAACATGGCCAGGAAGGGCTGTTTTTGTGGTGACTGCAGGTGATGCTGTTATGTGGGTGGTATTTCCCAACAGACCCGCAGTAACTTTTGGAGTACTGGCAACAGTTGCACCCTCTTCTTCTTTTAAAGAATGCTCCCCATCTCCATTTTGAATAGTTGGAGAAAAGGTAGATTTAGAATTCATGGGCAAAGCTGAGCTCAGAGTTGGCAAGCTGTAGGTCAGCAAATCTCTTTTCCCTCGGCCCTTCGTTAATGTAGTTCCCAGAGTAGGCATGACAGAAGAAATGGAGATATTTTGTGGGGCTGCTGCTGAAAGGTGACTGGCATTGGTAGGAGGAATGGGGACAGGGTTCTTTAGCATACACCTTAAGGTTGCTGGTTTAACAAACCCAATTCCTAAGTTAAACAGCACCCAGCATAATAGGGAGAAGAGAAGAACAACCTTCCCCTTTTTAAAGCGATCTGCTACCACTCCCCAAAACGGAGCGCTGCAAAATTCAATGAAGTATCTAATCCCTACCAGGAGTCCACTCTGGCTGGGAGTCATGCCTAGCTGTTTGTAGTATACGGGAAGCAATGGGTACAGGGAACCATAAGCAGCATAAAAGAAAAAATAAAAGACTTTTGAGATCAAGAGATCATTATTCACTTTCACGCAGTGTCTTTCAAGCCAATCAAGCTCTTCGTCTGGAATAGTAGTGGTCTCAGTTGAAGGGGTATCACTTTGGGTTTGGAGATCTTGCTCCTTGGGAATCCCACTGAAAGGATCAGCAAGCACATATTTTCTCTTCTGCTCTTCTTCGTCATCAGTTAAGATGGCTACTTTATCATTGGCTGCCATGATTTCACTCTAAGCATGAGATATGCATATGATTCTCCAGATTTCAGTTCAAGGAGCCTGCAGATACACAAAAACAGCAGTTATACTAGGACAGTACTTAAATATTCAGGGGGGAGAATGCTGTCATTTCAAAGAATAAACTATTTCATTTATTGCTATGGCCTACATACATAAGATCTGAACTAATCTGAGATCAGTATCACTCCTAGGTCCCCATGATGTTATGTGGCATCTGGAAGTCTTCTTGGCTGAGCCAGCTCAGCTGACTTCCATCTTAGCTAATCCTCCAGAGGAAATACTGTGAAGATATTAATGTAGTTTCCTTCAGAAATGTGGGGTAAGTAGTGTCAGATCAGTAGGAATTCCCTCCTTGCCCCACCTCCTGGGATTTCTCTTGTCTAGTCTCCTTGAGTCCAGCTGCTGGGTGCCTTGCTATCCTTCCCCCTTTCTGTTGGGTATTTTTTTTTCCACTTCCACATACAGTGGCTGGCTTACAGAAGCAAAAGCACTGGCTGAAGCATCACTTTTTGCATTCCCCATTGGCCAGCTGAAAGGGGCACTAGTCTACACATAGGCAGCAGTGGTGAGATCTGGGTGGGGTGAGTGCAATTCTGAAATTATGAAAACAGAAAGTATGTGGTAGTTGCAGAGATAAGCACAGAACATGAATTCATTCACCCAAATGTTTCTTGAAGCAAAATAGTAGCAATAAATAATCAGCATCTTGGAATTAGCTAACATTGTCTGCTAGTAGCAGACCTTTGCAGTATCTAAAAACATACATTCTATTAAAATAGAATTTTAGCTTAGCTTGTCAGGCAATCAGTTCAGTTTTTCTGCTATACTGCTAGTACCTTATTCCTTTGTAATCAAAACAGAAAGAATTACATACTGGCAGAGGTTTAATAGAGCATAGAGGGGGTGGAAATGAGAATGGGAATGACTGCAAAGCAAGTTATTTAAATATGGTCATGAACACCAACAATAAACTGAATCATATCTCAAGTCATGTGCTCCTTTACTAAAAAGTGAAAGGTCAGCCCAATAGCCCAGACCCAGGGAACCTTTCATAAATTGACTCTTATTTAAAAACTTTTGGCCAGTTTATGGATGGATGGTACTTTACACAAAACGAGCATCCCTTTTTTTGGCTCAGCAAAAGGATATATTGCAAAGCAAAAAAAAAAAAAAAAGATAAAAGAATCTATATTATCATAAAACCAGTTCAGGCTATTTGATATTCCAGAAAGAACTGTATGATCCCATACGGCTTAGTGAAAAAGCAAGTTAATTCATATTTTAAAATGATCACAATAAACTATTTCTCAGTGAAACTGTTGTTCTTTTGAAATGTTCCCCTGTTAGTTTGGAATATTATCATTCCTGATGTCAGATTTGCAGTGATGCTGCTGAAGATAATTGCGTACAGACTGGCGAATTCAGCAAATATAAAGTTATTTATAGACTGATATACCCATAACTGAGACTATTTTAGCAGTTCCCATATAACCATTTGGATGGATACAAATAATTATTTCAGCAGTCATTTTACTTTGCAGCTATATAGGAGGATGGAGGACTCTCTTTTTAGTGCTTGGCAGGAGAATACAGTTGAGTTTATCATTCACAATTTAGTGGGAGCTATAAATTATATGATATAGTACATTATGCCATGCTGTGGTGAGTGAGGCATACACAATGTCTTCTTAGATTATACCTGTGTTTTAGGCACTAGAACATCTTCCCCAATCCAGTATGCCCTGGAGTTTATCTTGGACCCCAGCATGCACAACTCTTAGATAATATGGCCGTGTTGAATAGAGAGTTCTGGAGTCCTTTTTAAGTAATTCATAAGACTGCAACTGATCAATCATGTGTTGCTAAAATGTTAGGCCGATGTTTTTAAAGCATTTGCCTTATTCGTACCACAAAAAACATATTCCAATCAGGAACAATTTTAATACTTGTGCCACTTACAAAAGCAAATTAACTATTGCTGTAATTAATTATTTTTAAAATGTTAGGAATATTGCAATAAATATGGATGATCCACTGAACAGCGTTTCTGCTTGTTTTTATCCTGGCATACCAAAGTATAGTTGCAAAAATATTTTTAAGGTATTGCTTCACCCCCCGCCTTTAAAAAAAAACAGAAATAAAGCAAATTATGACTAATATTATTGTTATCCACAAAAGGTTATGTAAAGGTAAATGTGTCCAAAAAACCAGAGCTTATGTTAGCTGCTATCTACACAGCAACTTCCTTGGCTTTTTATACTGACCACAGGAAAACCTAAGTGGTCAGCTAGCTAGTCCACAAAAAATTAATCAAGCGATGGATCAGTAAGACAATAATTTAAGCTAAAAAGTCTATTAGAAAGCTGTATCAACTATTCATTTTTCTTGGGTATGCATTATTCCAGGAAATCAGATTCTTTTTATTTTTCTACATCCATCCCAGCTGTTAATGATAAGAGGCTAGCTTTCTACATATGGTGCAATATAAATGTGTAAAAAGACAGACGCATTTTCAGGCGCTTGTCTACAGAAATAAAGCTGACTCCAATTGATGATAGATGCTGCTCAGATAGTTAAAGAAAATGATACCATTTAGCTGAAAAGCATCTGGTGCTTGAAAAGAGACCTCCAGCTTATACTATGGTGCCATTATGGACTTCAGTGAAAGAACACTTGCTGTTAAACCATGTCAGGAATCATGGAGTGAGCTACAGGTTTGAAATCAACCCAACCACTTAGGTGAAGGAAAGGGAATAAATCTAAGCATGCTGAAAGACATTCACCATTAGAGCTCCCATTAGGGAGAGATGGATTGCATCAGAGGGCCATTTGAATCCCATGAGGAAGTTCGAGTAAGAGTCTCTCCCTTTCCTGGGCTTCTCTTCTGAACAGCTAATTGCATGAAGGCAGGGAGACCAAGGGCAGCCAGGGGCAAATGCTTCTTGTCAGGAGTTCCTACCTCCTGCTGATCCCATGTAGAAACCTCATGCTGTTAAAGTCACATATTCTATTATTTCTCTTTCAAGAACCTAATACATGAGACACAGTTTGCTCAACTAGAAATAATGTGCTTTGCCCCTTTGGTGCCCACTTTTTCTAGTGTTGTCACTGCGTGGAGGTACAGCTCATGATTTCTCCATGGGGAATGAAAAAGAGGAGCCAGGTGGCTGACACAAGCATTCACTTAAAAGGCTTGCTCCCCACAGGATACTCCTTCGCCACTGCGTTTCCCCACAACTACCAGACCCTTTCTATTTCAGTCGCTGGAAAGTTCCCTAAAGGCATCCTTTCCATTTGTCTGCTAAAACCCACTTAATTGGTTGGGAGCTTTAGAACATGCTGGAAGGGATCTTACATAACAGAAGTGGGAAATCAGTATTGAAAGGAAACAAGTGAGAAAAAAGAAATGCTGCAAATATGGAATCCTCTTACATCACCATAACTCTGTCCATGGAGTCAATCTGAAGGAGGCTTTATGATTTCAGGAGTCAACCTGAAGAAGGCTTTATGATTTCTCATTGTACAAATTGTAGGAAGAGAGCTATGTTAGTTTATGGTAGTCAAAATTTTGAAGGGGTCTGGGAGCACTTTTTCAGACCAATACAGTTTTTTAAAAGGCATAAGCTTTCATAAGCTTATGCCTTTTAATAAAGTGTGTTGGTCTGAAAAGGTGCTCTCAGACTCCTTTGGATTTTTATTATTTCTGTAGGTTTCCCAGATTTCTCTACATAATGAAGAAGGATATAACATTTGCCTTTTAGAATCTGTATTTATTTAGCTGCATTAATACAGGCTGCATAAACTTGTCCATGGATTAAAACTGGTTTAGTGCGAGTGCAGGATTCTGCAGAGAGAAGCCAAATAAGTACTAAAACTATTAAAGCAGAGGCTGTCTCAGCTATTCATTGCAGCCAGAGAGATAATTGAAATGTTGACACTTTTAACCAGTCCCTTCAGTTCTATCAGAAGAGATTAGATACTGAACTGTATTTTGTCAAAAAAATAAACCTTTTTGTTTCTCAGTAAAGATTTGGACAGGATGAGTATAAATAACTAGATGTACAGTGAAAAGTTTACAGGACGTCTACAACTGACATGTAATAAAACATTAAGCAGAAAGATTAGAGAAATGAAGGCTCAGGAAAAAAAGTGTAAACTTTTGAGGGAAAATGGAGAAAAATCAACAAGGCAGTTTGTTTGCTCATGAAAAAAAGGAAACCTTATACAGTGGGGATATGTTTAAGAAAAGGCCTGTATTGAATCCCTTTAGTTGAGCACAATCATTCCTTAAAGCTATATATAACGTTTTCTACATAGAGATTCCCATCCTGAGGACAAGATGCATTTCTGCTTCCTAGAGTCGCTACTGTTCTCATGAGAAAAGGAAGAAAGGATTCAGCCCTCTTATTCAGCTCTGCAGAGATTGCTAGAATTGTTCCTGTCCCCCTGACAATCTGATCAGGCCTCAAAGAGGCAACCCCCCCCCCTCAAAATAATGGGTAGCATCCCTTTATTCATTCAGAACAGAAAATGGCTGCCCGGGGATGCTTGTCCCTTCACAAGAGAGGTGCCAGCTAAGGGAGAGTCACCAGCCATAAAACATCCCACTTACCAAAAACCAAACTCTTGTTCCTTGCCATCCTTTTAGCCTGTGCCAAATGTTTTCCAAATGTTCTACTTTTTAAAAAAAATAAAAGAAACAGAAAGAAAAAGAACATTGCCCTTGCTTCACAAAATATCTGGAACTTTTACACTTCTAAGCAAGACAATCAGTGGTGCGTTATACCATAGGCAAATTAGGCATTTGCCTAGGCCCCCACCCACCCAAAATCACATTTTCAGAAAACTGGCTCCAGCATCTCTATCCGGCCACATGGATGCCTCTGGCGGGTGTCTCCGGTTTTCTCGAATCAACAGGGATTCCCAGAAGCAACCTCCGGGACCTCGGGCTAGCACGGCCTCCATGTACGTGTGCCAGCTCTGCCCTCCTATGTTCCACAGTTACTATTTGAATATTTAACGGCCTAATGACCAATAGAAGATTCACCTGCATGCGAGATCGGACCGTACCATTTTGTGTATACAAAAAGGGGAGTCTAAACGCAAAACCATAATGGTGTATGTACATACCAAATATTAAATATCTATGGAGTAAAGTGATAGAATTATATTTCTCCATGATTTATTGTGATTTGGTGTCTTCTGTAATCACGGAAGTACATATTTTTTAAATATAAACAGTATTGTTTGTAAAGATATTAACAATTTATTATTAACAACAAGATGTGTTAATTAACAGGTAGACAATCATTTGTTGTAAATTGTTTAAATATTATTTGTGATACATTATTAGTGGAAATTAATGAACTTTGGGGGCCCTAAATTTTATTTTGCCTAAGGCCCCACGCAGGCAGAACACCACTGAAGACAAAAACAAGCTTGTTTACCAGCATTCCTACTTGTTTCTTAGCTATATGGTTTCTTGTTCGCTCTTGTTCAGAACACTTTTTTTTGGTGAATTTCTCCACCATCACTGACTTCTCAGGCAAAGAAAGTTTCCTTCATCAAGTCTACTGATTTGAACATCTACCAATCCACCCATTTATAATGTAGACCAAAAAAACCAGCTTTAACTACATACTCAGTTACCAAGCAGTTTAGCTACGTTTACAAGTTCAGAAAAAATGGTGGCAAGCACTTTTCCCATAACTACACAGACCATATGACGGCAACATCTGCTAAACTTTCCCCATATGGATGAACTACACAGTCCATGTGGCACCAACGGGTGATTCAGCCCCGTGTGCCTTCTGGAGCTGTTGCCATACTGGAACCCAGGAACTACGCATATAGCACCCCAAAGCCACCCATTTGCAAAGGTCTTGCTGTAAAGCTAGCAGCTCAGGGGAGCTGTTTTCTGGAAGAGGAAACAGTAGCTTTGAAAGGGGATGAATTTCATCCTAAAAGAGCAAAGGGACCAGCACCACTGCTGTGCACAGTGACACTTATTCACCTTAAGAGGCCAAGTGATGTCAAAGAGTGCCTCCAAGGACTTGAGAGGCAATCAGCCTTGTTTACTCCAATGAAAAGCGTTCAAAGAAGCTCACTTGCTCATGTGTACTCAAGACTGGCTGGCTTACTCAACAGAAAGTATTATAATAATTAACTGTACACATTTAAAAGGCTGTCTAGTGATCTAGCCTGGCCTAAATTTAAGGGACAGTATCATTGCAAATAGTCGTTCTTAAAAATCCCAAATATTATTTGAGGGTTGTTCTTTACAGTCACTGGCAGCCTTATTGAATTTAACGAGCTTTCTTTCCAAGTACACGTGTATGTTAGAAATGTACATGTAGTCTTTGCTTTTAACCCCTTAAAAAAATTAAGTTCCAACCTGAGCTGCTTTCTAAATGGTTTACATTATAAAAGCCCTGCTGTCAATCATCTCAGTTTTGCAGGCCCTTCTAACAACATATATCAACCCACATTTTAAGGGCTGTGTGAAAATTTACCTTAACTCTGACTTCTTCAGGCCCCCACTGACTGAAATTAGCAATTTGCCAATCAACTACTGTGACATCCCTGAGGTCCTTCTATTATTATGTCACAGCTCACCAGGTCACCCCATCTGCCTCTGTCAATGGTATAGAGGATTTCAGGGTGGACACTCAAGTTGGTAGCAGGGTTATAAATTGGACCTATGTGTATGCTCGGCAGCCTTCAGTTTGCCTTTAAAATAAATTAGTAATAGAGAGATATCTTGAAACAGAACATGGCAGATCACATTTTAAGGCCCAAAATAGCCACATGAAAAAGGACCTGGATTAAAAAGGAGACGAAAAAATTATTTACTGCAAGCTTTCATCACAGATGAGAAGCACCACTGGATGGGCCTGTCTATACTAGATTTTTCCTCTTGGTTGGTGACATCTGGCTTATTCATACAACCCGCCGCATATTTCACAACCTGTTCTCCTAAGAAATTTTCCTCTGAATATATGATGCTTTAGGGCTGTTTTTGTTGCCATTGGTTGAAGTACACTCAAGGGGTATGGGTGCTTCAGCCTAGAAACGTAACAAGACTGAGTGTTATTTATGCCAGAGAACTGATTTGGAAACATTTTTTTTCTCACCTTCAACTGCAACCAGAAACTGGTGGCTATCCTCTTACTTCTTTTCCTTTGACTATGGTGACAGCCACTTTTTTCCAAAAATAATTTTCAACGTGCACCCACCCAGCTACACAGCTATGAAGGTAAATGTGCACTTTACTTTTTTAAAATGGGCATGGGTGCTCAAAGATAATTCACTGAGCCTTTTGTTTTAAAAGAACCTGAAACAGGCCACCTAACCTATCCTGTCTTCTGAACTCACCACAACAATGTCCTTTCTTAAACCTTATAGTGTTTATTAGGGTCTTAACTTACATATGGTTATACTTAATATATTATTTTCATTTGTCCAAACATGTTATTACTCCTTATTTGCTGCTTTTAATGGGGATCAGTAAGTTTTTAAATGTTATTTTATGTGTTGGCTATTATTGGGGAAGTTGGACAATGGGGGAGGCGAGGTTAACCACTTAAAAATATAGATTTGCAAGCTGGAGTAAAAGATATTTAAATAAAAAACATCAAATATCAACTACTTATATATGAAGATTGCTATGGGAGAGGGTCAGAATAGTAGGGCAAGGAAGGAAACAAGGGGGGAAAGCTATTTAGCCAAAACATAAGGAAATATGGAAATATAAGAAACTGCCTTATACTGTATTGAATCAGACTGTTAATCCATTTATCTCTGTATTTTCTTATACTGACCAAAGGGACTCATCAGATTTTCAGAAAGACATATCTAGAAATAATGGGATCTGGGATCTTCTGCATATATTCTCTTACTGAGATATAACTCCTCCTTAACCATGGGATCCTTACTGGAGGATGAAAGAATGTTTTGATTAGATTTGATAGAAAAAGACAATTATTACCTTTGACAGTATACTACGGGGGGGGGGGAGCCCAATGCAAATCTCAGTAACCAGTGTATTGCTTAAGTATGATGAGCACCTTCATGCACATACATTATGAAGATATACCCTCCATAGAGATTTACAGATTAAGCCCCCACGCATGCTTAGAAAATCTAACACTGTAATCTAGAATTTATTGCCAGATAAATGCAGATAGGTTTACAACCAGAGCTGTTAGACAAGGTCAAATTTCCCAAGACAGGAATTGTTGCACATGTGTGTTCAGAAAAAACGCTGCAACTGTTACCTAATTAACAGTTTTAAACAATTCATCAGTAAGTTTTAAATTTATTAGCCGATTAAACTTGCACAAACTTTAAATAATAATAGTGTATCACATGTATATTTGAAACAATCGCTCTGACTGCAAAGAGGTATGCTTGCCTTGTTTTTAGAGGGGACACGTACATGGTCAAGGAGGCCCATCTTTGAAGAGGCATTCCCTCTGGACTCAGGACACAGAATACTTCTTCCAAAACAGTAACTGTCATTTGAAACTGTATCGTTCTCTATAGGAGGACAGAGCACAAGTGCCAAACTGATATAGATGTGGAGTTGTTGGTGCTGGAGCTTGGTTGTTTGCTTGCAGACATTTCATTATCCAACTAGATGCAAACACACTGATGATGTTACCTAGTTGGGTAATGAAACGTCTGCAAGTAAACGACCAAGCACAGAGAGCACCAAGGACTCCACAGTTCAACCATGAGCTACAGACACTCTTTTAAAACAGGAGTTTCTGTAGACTCCCAATTGGAGTACTTTATCTATTTTCATTTTAAGGAAGCACCCTAAGAAAAATCAAGATAGGAATACCAGCTTCTACATTAGGACATAGCTGGACCTGGTGTTGCCCTTAGCTTGGCTTGATAGTGGATTTGAAATGTGCAAGATTTAGTCCCACTGCAAAGCTCATAAAATGAAGAGATTTAGCATCCTCTTACTTCTAAATAAACAAACCAGAAATAAAAGCCAATTCAAAATACTGAATTGTCTTGTTGATAGACAGGTTGCTTTTAGATCAGTATTTTGATTCCAACTGCAGCCAACATGCCTGGGCAAACTCATAAACATGGGATTAAATTCATAGCTTTTCTTTTGCCCTCTTTGTTACTCAAACCTATAATGGCATTGCTAAATCATCATGTGGCCTGGTTCCTTCTAACAGTGATATGTGGACTCATCTATAATGGCTTTATGTTACACATGAATCAGACCCCTATAGCTTGGCCAATAGATCATGTTTAGAATCCTGGTTTAGCATTATATATGGATCAGACCACTGCAGTTGGTTTAAAAATGGGAATGGATCAGTCTCCTTCTCATAGTTGTACTAGAAAAAGAGAGAGGGAATTATATTATCCCAAAGCTAGTTGCAGTTGTCCCTAGAGTCTAAATTATGGTTTAGCATAGCCTTCTCTGGCACAGCAGCCTTCAGATGCATTAGGCTACAGTTCCCATGATCCCAGGTCACAAAAAGGCAGGCATCAGGAACACTGGAGGGGTAAGGATGAGCACAGCTGACATAATATTATGACAAACTGGGCTGCTGTGCAACCCTGAATTTCAGTATTAAGGAAGGAGGGGGGAAAAACCCTCTGCCATTCATAATAAAGAGTACTGATAAATAGGGCTGTGCATATTTGGGAAATGGGTTGGAAGAAATGCTTGAAATCTCACAACAGCACAGTATTTCTGCTGTTCAGTACAGCAGCCTCTCTCTTCCGGACAGTCTGTCTCTTGGTGAACAGCAGAAAGGTGTGGCACTTGGGTAAAGTCCGAACTGTTTCTTTCAAAGTGCGCCCAGCCCTTTTAACTGTAAGTCACATCCTGGGGCAGATATTATATGCACTACAATGCATATTTCAACTGCCATTTTTGACCAACCATTTCAAATTCTGTGTTTGTTAAATATCCAAAACAGGAATTTTATAAAAAACCTATTGCAAGTTTCTCATTACTGTATTTCCTTTAGAGCAGAAATTGGGCTAATTGCATATATTTGCTCTCAATAGTTTTTAAATATTTGACAGTAAATAAAAGAATGAAACAGACAAGTTAGCCCAACTCTTTCTCAACTTGCTTAATCATAACATTAAAACAATGACCTCATTCACACATTGTGCTAACTCATATATCTTAGCACTATGTATGAATCTACCCAATGGAGCTTAGTGTTCTGTATAAGCCAGACCACTCTAATTCATTCAACAGGCATAGTTAAACAAATCCCAGTTTAATGCAATGGGCAAAGACAACTATTGTTTATTACAGAACAGTCAAGACTTAGACATCCAGTGGGCAGCCTTGGGAGTTCAGAAGCTATCACTCTGATTTGAGATTAATAACATCTTGCATTGTCTCCAGACTCTAACAATCTCTTGTTCATCTGAATGATAGTTTGGGGAACCAAACCACAGTTCTGAAAGCTAGTTTGTTTCAACAGCTACAATTAGGCTGGACCACTGGACTGGCATAATTTAAACTGTGGTTAACATGAAGAAGAAACCAAAGCCCTGATCTTGTATTTGTGTCCATACTAAAGGAAAGAGAAAAAAAGACCATTGTGGGCTGAGAACGATTGCAGCTCTTCTGTGCAAATGATAAAACATGATATAGCATGATGAGTAACTCCCTCTTGCCTGTCAGTAGCTTTGAGCAACAACATATTATTCAACTTGAACTTCTGAATATATTGCTGGGGGGAAACCCCATTATTATTTCTTTTCATCTTTACTGCAGTAAAATCAGGAAGTCAAATGAATGGATTACACTAGAGAGGTTCTTTCTGCACAGTATGTTCACCCATGGTTAACTTAACCATGATTTATTCAATCTAATTTTCCAGACTTGCACAATGAAAAACCAACAATCGATGCTGGGTCTATGCAATACATCAAGGTACACTGTGGTTGGCTAATTTGTGGTTCAGTGTGATAAAAGAACCATTTTGTACTTCTCTACAATCAGGTCCTCTCAACTCTATGGATTAGCTCTGGGAACACCAATAATTACTATGGCTACGGCAATAGCAAATGCTAAAAGAGCACTCAATTCTGTTCAACTAAAGCCATCTCAAGCTAACAGAGCATTTCCATTTCAGTGTGAGCACTCTGGTTATACAGCATCCCTAGCTCCTCTTTTCTGCTTTTTATAAGGTGAATGATGTTTGCCATCCTTTAATGCATGGTGGATACCCACTGCTTGGCTGGAAGCTAAAGGAAATTATATTGGGGCATTAAAACAGTGAATGTTTTTGTTCGATTAGTCTAGAGAGAAGCAGCCTTAAGAAATATAAAGGTGAAGGGCCATAACTCAGTGATAAAGTTCACGCTTTACATACAAAAGATCTGGGGTTCAACCCTCGATATTTCTAGGTACTGCTGGGAAAAGATGCCTGTCCAAAATCCTGGAGACCATAGTTTGGGCATGGTCAATGTTTGCCTCTTCCACCATATTTTAACTCCAGTTCCTATCATTCTAGCCAGCAGAGAAACACAGTGAAAGCTGCAATCCAATCCTCCAATATGCAACAATATTTGAGGTGGCACGTTCCCATCACAGCATGAATAAGGCTGAGATGCTAACACCAAACCATTATTTAGCGGGTGTTTAGCTTTAAAGGCTAATCGTTTCCCTTTGACTGCTTGCTTGCTCCCCACTCCAGCAAGTATCAGCAACATGGGTATCTGCAATAAAAGATACCTGCCTAAAGAAACCAACTCTGTAAGTTTTATTCATTCAGTAAAAATCAAATGCTACCTAGTATTTGGGCAGTTTCATTATCTTCTCAAAATAAATTATTCTAGTCACATTGCAACAAATATTATAATGTTTGAAGCAATTCAGGATCAGCATATTGATCCTTGCCATAGTGCTTTCTAGCCATCCTTAAGTTGGAAGAAAAGTATACAAATATGACATTCACTTTCCTCATTGCAAATTCCTATCCTACCTCTATTTCTTCTATGCCCAGTCATGGCTAATCACCTGACTTCCCTCCAAGGTAATGGGTAATAAAGCTTAACAGATTTACCTCAAAGCTTTCTTTGGATTGTGTTCAGTAAGGGGAAAATAATATTTTAATACTGGATACAACTAAGGCTTGCTTGCACCTGCCTCATATTTAGGCTGGGGCCAAGATGAAGGCAACATCATGGAGACGTGGAAACAGATGTTGGCAAGGCATGATTGTGCAGTGATCAGCGGCAAATGGGGAAAGGCCTTTATGACCTAGAGTCATCCATCCATCCATCATTAGACTGATACAACAGTAATAAAGAGAGCATTCTGATGCCTAAATAATGGTTGTGTGGCACTAGAAGACAGAAGTAAGCTGTCGAGGGATCAACAATGGGACAGCAAATTTCATACCAGTATAGTTTGTCAAGTATAGGTAGAAAGCACTTCAAAACACTAGAGAAGGCTTTTCCTCATAATCAAGTTAAAGGGCTACTCAGGATTCCTTCAGCCACAGAACTATACCAGCATAACATTTGTTCCCCTTGCTCATGATCTCTACCTTGCCATAGCACCATGCTGACAAATAGTGCCGTACCTGTTCACAGCGTACAGAGCACGTTAAGGCCAGGGATGGTGGATTCCCCCAGCTTTGCTTCTCTCCACTCCTATTTGGTGGGTCAGCATCTGCCAGTCACTTTCCTTAATGTGGGGCAGGGCTGGGGAGGGAGGCAAGTTTTGACAGATAGCTAGATTGGCACTGCCAAAACCTGTTCTGGTTTAGTGCAAATATTTTACATGGGAGCATCTAAAGGGTTTGGGAAAGAGATGTAGAGAAAAGGTTTATTGCTACTCTGGAATAGTGCTAATCCCATGTCCGAAAGAAGTGCCTTTAAATGTATTTGCACCAAACCACAGAAGGCTCCCAGAACTGTTTGTGCTAAACCCAAGAAGCAGCCCAAACAGCCAAGATACATGAAGTTGGGGGGTAGGGGAGAGAGAACTGGCTCTTTCTCCCTCACTTTACCATGTAGCCCCACCATCACCACCACTGGGCAGGATCTGTTCAGGCTCTCCGATGTGAGAGCTGCTTCAGAAACCTGAAAGTACAGGGGAGAAGCTGGTTTGAAAAACAAAACAAAAACGAACTGCTGCCCAAAGCAGAATGGATGTTGCCCAATTTGGCTAAAGTGGTCAACAGAATCCGAGCTGATCACTTTAGATCAACTTAGAGATCACCCGGTTGTAACACCAACCAAACAGGATCCAGGGTGTATCAGACTGTGCCTGCAGCAAAACGTTTGTGGTTTACGGTCTGTTTACAGTGGCAAGCATTGAGAGGGGAACTAAACTAAAGACTACTTAAGCTGCTCAGGTACAGAATGGGGATAAGATGAAGGCAATCGGGCAGGGCAGAAAAAAAGAGGCTGCCGGGGTGCGTCTCTGTCCCGCCCATAATCGCTAATGGGGAAATCTGTTCATCTTCCTAACCTCGCGACGATCCCAATCTATCGGTTCCTAATTATGAAGAGCTGAGCCCACTTATTAAAATAAAACCCACGCGTCCTGATTTGAGCCCCGTAACCATCAACCTGCTGAACTTGGCACTGTCTCGCAAAACAAAAGCGGGAGTGCGTATGCCCGGCCGTAAGCTCGTGAACGCCAACCGGCCCCCTTCCCACGTTGAGTAAAGCCGAAGCGTACAGTAAAAAACAACGGCGCCGGCAGCCCCAGCGCCGCGAAAGGATGCGGCGCTTCCTCAGAAGACGCCGAGCCGGCTCGCGATTGGCCGCCGCTCGTTCGGCTTCCAGACCGGCTCGGAGCCCTCGGCTCTGCGACGCTTCCCTTTCCCTGGCCCGGAGGCTCTGCGGAAGTCCCCGCCCGGGCGATGCCGGCTCTTCGGCAAATCGGGAAAAACAAGCGAGAGGCGGACTTCAGCTTCTAGGAGGAGGATCTACGCCGACGCCTAGCCGGTGCTCAATAGTTTCCTGTTTTCCATGATCCATCTAAAGAGCTTTTGGAACGAAGCTTTCGCACCGAAGAAGCGCGAATTGCAAAACGGCAGCGGCGGCGGCAGCATCAATTCAGGGGTCAGGTAGCCTCAGCACAGCGGCAGTACCAATATTCTCACTTCTTGAGAAAAGTACTCCAGGACCATCATCCAATCTTATCTGGAGTCAGTCCCAACTCAAGGGATTTATTTATTTCCAGGTAGACGTGGAAATAAAAGAACGGCAAAGATCATCTTGATTCCCCCCGCCTGCACGAGTCACTCTTGTCCTGCTCACAACCGAAGCCCTTAAAGGCACTTTTAAACCCGTTTCGGCGCGTTCCCGGAGATGCTTGGCAGCCCCTAACCCACGCTCGCGATGCTGACTTCGGATGCGGCGGCGGCGGCGGCGGCGGCCGCTCCCGCCCAGCCGGGTCTCCCTCCCAAGCCCGGGCCGGGACTCCTCTCGGAGTCCGCCGGTCCTCCCTCCGCCCCTCATTCCCAGACCGAGCCCGAGCGACTCTTTCGCTCCCATAGCACACCGGATGTCCACGGCGAACGCTTCGGGTTGCTGACGCCATGGTTCCGACATTCCCACGTATTGCATATTCACAGACCAGGCATCCGTCCCGCCGACCTCGCCGAAGTAAGGCTTCCCCGCCGGCCGGCCACCCACCAACCCCGCCCCGCCCGGAGCCTTTTGTTCTCCGCAAGGCGGGAGGGGCGCGGGCTTTACGCCTCCCTCGCGATCGCTTCCCGGGCTGCGGCTGGGAGAGTCTCACCTCGCTGTCGCGCGGGGCGCTGATGGAGGCCACTTCTCCGAGGCGGCGGGCGCCGCTACTGCAGGTGGCGGCCCTACCGGCCGCGCTCCGAGGGCGGCTTGGCGGCTGCCCAGCTTCGCGCACCATTGCCCGGCCGCTGTCCCGGCGCCGCGTCTCACCGGGCTTTCTGGGCAAGGCCCGCCCGCCTTCTCGGGTTGCAAAGCGGAGGGCGACGCTCAGCCGGCCTCCCGCAGGACTCTCGCTCCGAGGCGCTTCCAAGGAAGGCAGGACCCAGCAGCCGCCAGGTGCAACCAGCAGCCCCGCCTTCCCCGACGCCGCGCCCTCTCTCCGCCCACCCGGTGCGGCTGCTCCTTCTGGTTCCCTTTCTTCCCGCCCGCTCGCCTTGGCTGGAAGTCGTCGTTCTCGGCCGCGCGGAGGTACCCTGCGACTCAAGCCGCAATCGCCTGGCGGCCCAGAGCCTGGTCGCTCGCCGCAAGAACGAAGAGCGCCTGAAAGCGTGGGCAGAGTTCTCATATGCATGTTAGGAGAAGTATTAACAGATCATCACAAGACCACTAAGTACCTCGAAATAATAGGAGATATTAGAGTGGCGCCTTAGAAAACTTTGCAACACGATGAAAGCAACCTAGAAAATTATAAGAAGGTGCCAGCCGAGCTTTTAGGAAAAGGCATAACCAGACTGGAGTAAACCACTCTCCTCATCTCAGTTTGGGTCACCTGCAGAGTCTGATCTGGTTAGAATTCCAGGCTGTCAGGAAAGTCAAAAAGCACCTTGGAAGAAGGCAGTCACTAACCTACTGTCCTCAAGACAGTGGTACTGATGTGTCCAGGTAGTCATCGGGAATTGACCATGCCATTTTTAAAAACCGTTTTCATTGCAACTGAATTCTTTTTAAAGTGTGATGATTAAACTTGGACACAATATTTGTAGTGGATCTCATCAATCCAGAGCAGAGTGGAATTAATGCATTTCATGTCAGTATTAGTATTAAGTTTTGCTACTGTATTATCAAATCCATTAATAGAATGCCCGAATTTGGTACCACTCAGGAAAAAGAGATGATCAATTTCTGCATAGTATGAATCCTCTCTGGTTTTATAAAGGCTCCAAACACTATTTGCAAATAGCCTTTAGAAACACTTGGTCTATGTCACTTACAGCTCTCGGTACCCAATGGACAATTTTGTCTGGATTCTTTTACTTATTTCCCAAGTAGTTCTTCATGATATGCACAACATATTACCATACTTCCCCACAAATATTCTTCACATAAATTTGCAACATCTGACCCATCAGTATTTACAGAACCAAAGCAGTTGGAGTATTAGCAGCTTATTCTTCATTCTTAACTAGAATATAGTTTGGCTTATACATACGATTAAGGGTGAATGATGGAAAACGGGCAAAATGTTCAGGAACAAAGAACATAGTAACAAACATATTTGATTTTAGCAATATAAGCATATCCCATAAGTGAATGTCAACTCTTTAGTTTTGATGGTCAAAATAATTAGGGGATACTTTGGAAAGATCTTGGCAGAATGTTATATCTCTTTTATACAGAACTAATGACCCAATCAACAATAGCTTTGGGTTAGGGATGTAAAAGAAATCTCCACAGATTTCTGCTCCATATGGGAGCAGAGTTTGAGATTTGCCTAAACTCCACAAGAACACGAAAATAATCAACTGGTGTTTGTTTTCCTCCGGTTAATAATCTTCACATGCTTTCACCCATTTATGTGCGAGAGTTGTGTCTCCAAAAAAAAAAAACTTCTCAAAGTTGTCTCTAGGAAGAGGTAATTATTTTTTTTAAAAAGTGTACTGTACCTTGGGAAAATTTAAATGAAATTGCTTGCATGAGAAAAATATATATAACAAGAACAACATCACGAATGGAATTCTTGAGAAATTTACTTAATTGCACAGTAGAGGAAGTTGTACACAAAACTTCCATATGCTAGTAAAAATTACAAACCTAACATGCAGAATTTAAACAAAATAATTTTTTAAAAAAGGAGCGAGGTACTGGCCTTTTAATACAAGCAATAGAATTGACCACACGTGTACTGATCTGCATATCCTCAAGTATTCTATAAGAATTCAAAAACAAATTGAACTGCATCACTCATTGATCACTCAATGAACTTCTAGTTCATTGCCAATTGATATCACTTTATAAGTATTATGCTCCAGATAACAAAATAACACCTAGCCACTCTATGTGATCACTATGGACCTCTGGTCATATCTGCTGAATATGTTCTGCAATGACATCCAATGGCTGAATTACTGGGATGGTTTTTAAAGATCACATTTTTAAAAAAGAAAAAAGGGCAGAACAACTGTAGACTACGCCAGCTGGTTGGTGTGATAACTGGGATGTAAAATATGCTGAGCACAAATCTCAGGTGGTGGAGTTCCTATTTCTGCTGTTCAAGTCATTTCCTATCTTCCAGTGCTGCAATTTGTACTTGGCTAAATGTACTTCTGTCACTAGAATGACTTCTGAAAACAACACAGGAGTAAAGCAAAGCTCAAATACAGGACCCAAAGGAGTTGCTTCAGAAAAAATCAGACTTCCTGTGAGGTATGGCACAGCTTCTCTGAAGTCGCTGAAGGAAACCAGATGGTTTCCAAATTCACATCCAGATTTAGAAGGAAGCAGGTCTCACAGAGAAATCATTCTAAAATTGTTGCTGTCCCCCTGCTCCCACTCCCCAGAAAAGAAAAATGCAAGGTGAAAAGGAAGGAGGAGAGTATAATGTAATTTCGTGACTGAAACCTGTTGTTTCTAATCTGAGACTTCTCCTTTTTACTTCCAGGAGGTGCTTGGTGAAATATAGGAAGAACTTGCCAGTTGGGCAGAAAAAAACATCCATCCTCAAATTATTTTTCAGTCAACATAATTACTTAGGCCCTGCCTCTATATTTCTCAAAAGAGACATCAGCATATATGTAAGGAATAATTAGAAAAGCCTACAGTGTAACTGTCCTTCAGGTCATTTTACTTAAATATGATTGCTTGCACAGGAACTTTGATTCAAGCTTGAATGCAGTCCTTGAAGAGACTGCAGTCTATAGATGCTCCTTCCAGTCCTTGTTTGTTTGATCTGTATCTCTGCACTGACATTAGATTTTAGTATTTTTATTGGGTATGCACTTATATTTAAGGGTAGTATAAGACCTTTCTTCTTCCCCAGGTCTGAAAGGATCATTGACACAATGGTCCTCTCCCATACCAGGAGCTTTGTTACAACAGAAGTGTGGGAAACTTGACCTGTGGCTTCAGTCACTCACTGCAGGACCCCAAATTGGTGATCAAAGCACTGGAGAGGGAAGAACACTGGTGTTGAGAGAGGGAGATAGAGAGAAAAGCACCAATTGGTGGTGGTGGTAGTTGGAGTGGGGGGCAGAGCCGAGCCAAGCCAGCATTATGGAAGATAAACCAAGGCAGAGCACCAAGAGATCTATCTCTGTGATCCTTTGAAAGACATTATGCCCAAGACTCTTGAACTGATAGTAATAATAGGCCTATGTTTGCTTAGCAACGGGATCATAAACTTTGAAAATTACACATTTGCCATAATTTTATATTGTCATATTTCCCAAGGACTCGTGGCAGAACTAATGCGGGAACTAATAACAATAGTGCTATTCATCCCCTATTTCCTAAAGAAGCTATAGCATAATAGCCAATTTCTAAAAACAGTGTGCTTGCAAATTTGTGCAAAGTTACCTGAAGGTAAATTCCATCTGGAGTCACACAATGCTCCAAGAAAGACTTCAATAAGATCAAAATTAAGGCTTCCGTCTTTAAACAACAACCATAATTTCTCCTATGCCTCATGGGCAGAAGATAAGATAGTGACCTCTTTGGATTACTGTAGTCTCCAATAATTCCTTCACCTCTTACATCTCACAGAAACCAACCAATTAAGGCCCTTAAAAACTCTGACACACACACACACAAACCAAAACAGAACTGGTTTCTTAAAGGAAAGGAAGTGGAGTCTAAAGTGGGATTACATCACTCTGTTTTTGTAAAGGTTGATATCTGTTGAGACAGCAGACTTGCTGGGAGCTTGTCAGGGTTCTCATTTCTTTATTTTCTTTTTATGGTGGCTATCAGGATATGAGGCTGCAGGGCTTAATGCTCAGCAGAACAGGATTGTCTGCAAAACACACTTCTATACTGAGGGCCCTTCATTCAACATGCTGTAAGACAACCTGTATTAGAAGTGCAAACTCATTAAGAACTGTTGCCTTCCTAACTACTAGATGAAGACTCCTAAAAAGTATTCAGAAAGTTTTATTATCATTTCATTTGCAAATCAGAGCAAGGGGAATTTACCAATTACCTTTCCATTGTGCTATAATACTATCTCTGTAACTCCAGGGAGAGGGGATTTTCAAGCTGCATTTCAAAATCCACCAACCCATCCTGACAACCAATTTCCCTTCTCCACTACACCACCATTGACTAGCAAGTTTAGTCCTTTTATAAAATGGAAAAATGGTAGCTTGATCAAGGTGGCCATAGAGGAAGGATGATGTAGAAAAATATGATGAGAGTGGAACATCAAGGAAAGGTCTAACTAAGAAGTAGATAGGCTACCTGTTGAAGCTGGAACCAGAAATGTTGGCTTAGCCTTTTCAAAAAATTAAAAGCACATGCTTCCCTTTTAAAAATCAAGTATTGTCTTCTTCTGCAAGCCCAATAAATACATATTTTTACCTTCCTGAAATGATCTGATCCAGGAAATGTATTTTAGGAAAATGTATTATTTCCATAGCTAGTCTTGGTTTATGGGCATGAACAAGCATTTGGAAAAGGATTGTAGGTGGTGTCAAAACATGATTGCTATGGAGCTATGCTCTTTCCCAAAAGGAGAGACTGCTGTAGTAGGTGCAGCAAGTGCTGTCATAGAAGGGCAACCAATAAGGCTGAAGGATAAGTAACTTGCCTAAGAAACTGGCTTGATTTGCAAACCACATCAGGCTAATGTGGTTGGGTGGTATCTGGAATGGTGTGTTGTATAATCTCAGGCAACTAAGTTTTTTCAGAAAACCATGGTGCAACTAATCATGGCTAAGCATGTTGTACAAACTGGGCTCCAGAAAAGAAAGCTAAAGTAGGATCTCAACCCCCAAACACTTTTGGAGTTTAGTTTTCTGCTTCAACAGAATACTAAAAGACCAATTTCATAGAGGACAAATTCTCTTCCACTCTCTTTGGATCAGGTGATTCACTCTTGGTATGTATGACAAATCTCTTCCTCCTCGTAGTCCTAATTTCTGTCTTCTGCCTGCTCTTTTTTAATTCCATCCATGCCCCATTCATTTCATTTTGCCATGGCCTTCTCTCCTCCTTTTGTGCCCACTCACAGCTCCATCTGTTCCATTTTTCACAGTCTTCCTAAGGTATTGTTTCCCCACCCCCACCCCATCTATAATGACTGACCATCAGTAAATACTATATTTCCTCTTTTCACCAGAAAGATTCTCAAGGAGTTGAAGACAAGTGGCTAATGGAGAGATGGTTGCTGAAAGTGGATGGTGGTAGTAGGGGAAAAAGAAAAGTAACTGGTCCATCTCTGGTTGGAGATGAATTTTTGTTTATTTTCAAAACCAAGCTTTCCTGCCTGTCCTATAAAGTAATTTCCATAATAGTATCTGGATCAAAGCATAGTTTGGAAAACTGTACTAAGTTTCTAATTCTTTAAATTCTTCATCTGAAGCTTGATTGGCTCCTTTATATCTCAATGTAGCTCTTTAAACTCAACAAGGTTCCACTGGGATGGAGAGACTAAAGCTGGAGTAACTGTCAGCACTTTCAACGATTAAACCCTCACAATGAAGACATTTTGGAGAAGATTAAGCCTATACTATATCTTGTACTCCTCCTTCAAGGTTTCTCAAATACGGTTAAAAAGCTACAGGTAAAACAGTTTCCATATAGAAGATAAATATCAGTGCAACTTTATGAGAAATTTGTAAACAGTTTCATAGCTCATTAGTAAAATCTGTAAGGGATTTCTTTGCCAATTCTGGAAGCTTAATTATTCTGTGTGAAAGAGATAGCATATGCTTGAGAAGATTTAAAACGTCACATGCACAAAGCCACATAATCCTTTAAAAAACTGGGTAAATCCACTCTGTTAATATTGAAACCCAAAGGCTCAAAATAGATGACACATGACATGTTTCCATAATTAATTAAAGGCTTATTGTTTTCTGGACATTCTGAAGTTCTACTGTTAGAACTATAATAATGACTTATAACTGGTGAGATGGACATTAATAGTAGGACACAGAAGCATTGTATAATTGGTAACCTATTGTTATTCTACACATATGATTATATTCCATGATTTCAGTTTTTGTCTAGTGAATACTGTTTTTAAAACTCATGTGACCAAAGATATACAAATATTTCTGCTAACAAAGGCCAACAAGGACAACTTTTACTGTTCCAGTTATCCATTAGCAGCTGAGCTAGCAAGCTATAATCCACTACGTCTGAACTCCCCCAAGTTGAAGAAGACTGCCCCTCCATATGTAGTGGACTATCCTAACTGCTCTGTTTCCAAAGAAGCAGGTTTGTTGTCTCTTGCAGCAAATTAACTACATCCCAATTTGTGTTACTTAAAGATGCCATCAGACTTTACTTTGATCTGTGCTGCATCGCTAACAACACTATAATATTGGCAACATACTCTACATTTTCTTTTGTACAGAGCTGAGCCATTTATGTGTAAATTAATTAGGTTACTGATAATATTTATGATTTATCTGTTGCTCCTGCACACAGAGAAGCTTGGTTCACATATTGGGGTTGTTTGTGGCATAGGATCGTATGTGCATCCAGCCACTGCAGGCTGTAAATCATAGCTTATGGCTTAGCATGATGTGTGAATGCAGACACACTTAGCCAAAGGTGGTAACCTTAACTCTGTGCCACTAAGAACATTGCCTTGCAAATTCTGACTTAAAGGAATCTATCAGTATTATACTTTGACAAAAAATGTATGATTTCAAGTGCTAGAAGACATGTACATTTGCTACATAGACCTGTATTAATCACCCATTTTATACCATACTTATAATTCTCTCTAGGAAATGGAAAAGACTGATCACAGTACTTGTACTAGAAAAATAGAACATCTGCTTAAATTAACACACAAATCATTTGCACAACCTGTTGATGCTAGAAATTGCTAGACATATATTTATTTCCAACAGAGAACATGTTCTCAAAGGGTTAGCAGTGTGAAACAAACTAAAACTGATTCTGTTTCTCTGCTTTTAACAATAGTTTGATATGCAAAAATATATGTGTGGCTTTTCTTGGCATGGACAAGCCTAATCCCATATTTATCAGCCTATTCAGCCAATGTTAGATTCTACCCAACTGATTATTGAGTATAATTTGTAAGGACTTAATTACAAGATTACACTATTTAACACTGTAGTTGGGTTCACAGACTGTACTAAGCCACAGTTTTGCTCATCAAGGTTTATTGCATAAGTGGCTGGGTTCATGCATTATGCTAGGTTATAAACTGTGGCTTTACAGACTGCAGTGGTTGGGTATAGACCTGACCCTGAGCCACAAATCAAGCAACATGTTGTGCTTTAGTGCAAATCCTGCTATGTTCTCTGGGATGAGTTTGATCCTCTGACTCCTGAGGAAGTAGACAGGGTCTTCTGCAGGATCAGCACAACCATCTGTAGTCTGGGTTCTTGTCCTTTTGGTTGGTGAAAGCCTCCAAGGAAGTTTTCCTTTCCTGTTGGGAAGCTGGCTCAGGACAGTGGTGTCCTTGAGAGAAGGAATGTTACCTCCATCTTTGAAAGAGGGAGTGGTGTACCCCCCTTCTTAAGAAGCCATTGCTCAACCCAGGTACACAGGGCAATTATGTGTCACATCCTCATGACATTGCTTTCATCCCACCCACAGCCCCAACTGAGGCAACCTGAAGTCATCTTGTGGTGTTCCAGTTTTAGAATAGGGTTTTCTCCTCTCCTGACACAATTTTGACTCTGGATACAATTTAGCTCGTTCAGTGATGATGTGCCCCTAATTAGCCAAAAGTCTCCCAACCTCACTCCACATTAAGACAGAGGGATTGAGGCTGTCTCCTCATTGGTAGGTGATACTTGGTGGGAGAGAAAATGAAGCCATGAGAATCCACCCATCACTTTCTTTAACTTGTCCAACATTCAATGTTTAATGGTAGCCTCAATACTGAGGCAGAATAGGGCTTGCAGTTGGGGCACAGAAATTTGGGCTAGCATTCTTTGCTGCTCAACCAAGGCCTGGAGGAAACCACTTTAAGCTGGCTCTGCCCAAAGAAAATCATGCTTATTTTTTTCACATAAAAATATTTATGAAAAATATTCCAGATGTCAATAATAGCCAATTGGTGTGTTTGCCTCTTTGCTTGTGATTATTATCTAAGTTGCTCTATCTTGCAGGCAATTCTGTAACAATTCTTTCTGAATTAGAAAATTTTCCCTACAATCTGATATATAAGGTCTGTTTCTCTCACCTTTTCATCTCCTTTTTCCAACCTGGTATCTCCTGAAGAGTTAGGACTGTAACCCCAGAATTCCTTTGCAGAAGGATACTCTGCATAACTGAAGTGGAGGAAATTCATCCAAACCTGTTCAACCTGATGGTAGTGGCTACTTACATAGTTAAAGTTAAGTCCTGGCTCAGAAGATGTATTTCAGAGACTAAACCCCTGTATATCTATATCCTGAAACAAATCAAGTTCATATTTTTCTGCTGATGTTAATCGGTGCAAAATATGATCTTTTCTTATTTGATTTTTATTTTAATGCACAACTTTAACTACTGTAATTTTACTCCTAAATATGCAATCAATTACAAATTACAGATTTAACAGAGAAGAACACTGAACAATTCACGAGTGAGATTAGCACCTACATTTAGCACTGTTCAGTTTTATCAAATTTCCTGCATACTAGAGAACGCTTTCCTTGGAATAAAGTTGATTTTTCAGACACATTAAAACTAGTAACTTATAGCATCTTCTACAAGGCAGGCCTTATATCACATCTATAATCTCTGGGTGATTCTAAGTCACTAGTGGGAAATGTATCAGTATTGATCAGCTGAACTCTAACTTAGGTCTCTTACTCCTTTCATATAATAGTTCTTTCCCTTTCAATATTTTTAAAGCAGTGTCAATATATAGTATTCCTATTATTTTCTCTCTGGCAACCTGGAGCCATTCCTGTGATCAGATTTGTTCATTTAATTATCTTGATTATAGTACTCCAGCTGAACTTTCTGTGGTTTTTCCTCTGTAACTTTATGGCCTCTGGCTTCTTCTACCTTCTATAAAATTGTCCTACTCATTCTCCATTCACAGGCTTTAAAGAAGACAGCATTAAAGAATCAACTCTTTTATATAGCCTGTGTTAGGAACTGCTAAAGCATTTACATAAACAATGAATATAATTTGCTAAACACTGAATATATGCAATTGGAGAAATTGGAGAAACAGCTACACAAACACTCATCATGCATTTTATTGCTTTTTCATACAACACATTTAATCTGATTACTGAACCATAAAGGACTAAATGGCATGGGTTTGACACAGCATGTTAAGCCACCAAAAATTAACCAAAGTTAAGAATAGCCAAGAGAGCATGTGGTGTGAATACAGCTGCTAGGTCTTTGACCTTGTTAAGCATGTTGTGTGAACACAGCCATTGTATTGATGTGTCATCCTAACAGCTGCTAAAGGATTGTTAAGACTTAACCTTTTGGCTGCACAGTAGTTAATTGGCTCGGAATAAATTTGTTTAAACTCTCTGGAACTTGCTTTCGAATCAAACCTGCATTGTGCTTTGAGTTCTGTTTTTATCTATGGAGGAAATATTGGTCATCTATATGAACTTAGCAAAAGATTTCTCTAGGGACTTTGTTGTTAAATCTTATTATTGACCTAGGTAGCAACCGTATGTAAAGATACATTGGAAAATGTTTTGTTGAATGGCATTACCAGATCGAATCGGCAAGAATCTGGATTGCTGTTAGATGGCAGCAGAGGGTCCTCTGTAGCTCTTTGCTAGCATCTAGGAGCCATCCAGATTCTCGCAGCTTGGAACTGGTACCCTGCCATTGAACATTTAGTTTTATTGTATGCTGCCCAGAGTTACTTTGTGTGAGATTGGCGGCCATATAAATTTGATAAATAAATATAGTGGGACTTCTGAGTAAACATGAAATACTGTAATCTTAGGCATAGTTATTTGGAGTTAGAGGCTGAATGAATAAGCTTTGAGTTTTGTTGTAAAAAAAGTTACCTTTTCCATATACTTTTTCCCACATCCTCTTCAATAATTATAGAAGAGGAAGTATGAATAAGTTCTGGTGGTCAATTTGTTGGCATTATTTTTGGTTGTCTTTGTTCAAAGTATACATGTGCAGGACCTACCGTAAAATTTAATACTAATGGAAAGGAACTAGTAGAATCATGATGCAAGTGTGGTTGTTTTACACTTCCTCCTCCTTGAGTAGTAGGACTTTCAGAGCAGCTGTTACAAGATAAATATTCTTTGGAAGAGAACTAAAAAGCTCATGATATGTCTGAGCAGGCACAATTGGTTGTAAGTGAAAAATACAGGCAGATAGTGCTTTTATATTGACATTAGCCCTGCTAATGAAATATTAAAAAGATAGGTTGTGACTCTGCAAGCCATGTTATAGACAGAAATTGGCCAGAAGTCCACAATCAATTGGCTTTTGAAGGGAGATGGAAAATGTTCTAAGCGTATTTCTACATCTTTAAATTGAGGTACATTATAGCAGCTCTCACATAAACGTAGGCAAGTAGTTTCTGGATTTACAGGGACAGGAAAATTAGTGGCAATATTACAGTTGGGCAAATAAGAAAGGTTAAGATGCTTTCAGGTCAAACTTGCAGTGTCCTTGGCAATGATATGAAAAGTAGTTTGCCATTGCTTTATTGCCGATTTTATTGTTTTACTTCCCAGTCTAGCCAATAGATCTGGACTTTCCAGGAGATTCCTTCATCCAGGCAGTAACCAGGGCCAGCCTTTCTTAGCTTCAGACATCAGTTAAAGTGGACTAGAGCTGATTCATTTTCCACTGCCAAATAAAATCAGTTACTTGAAATACATAAATGAAAGAAAAAAGAGCTAAAGTTTAGAGTTGCACAATATTCACAGATCCTAATTCATCTGAATAAATACAAATTTGTAAATATTAAATCTCATATGAGAAGCCTGTTACCAATTTGTCTGCCTGCCTCGTCTGATTTTTGGATTTTAGGGACCGATAGCTGAAGGAGAAAAATGGTGTTTAGCTAGGCTAAAAGGAACGCACACCCCTTAGAGAAGCAACAAAAAACTGGTGCAGCCCTAAAAAATGCTTAGAAGGCAAAGGAATGTTGATAACAAGGAGAAGGATATTTGGAGATGAAGAAAGTGATGTGAAGCAAGGGAAACAACAGAATAGAAATATCAGTAATCATTATTCTAACTTATGTCTCAGTATTCTTAATAAATCTGCTGTCTCTGTAGTCCCACCTTCATTACCTTACCACCTCTGCCCTCATGGATTATGTGTATACTTTGATTTGCATAAGTGTAAATATAGAGTTTGCATCTCCGGCTTGGGAGGTTTGCTATTGCGGCCTCTGGTACCAAATACAGTTTGGGCTTCAAAAGGATGGGTGTTGCTAGACTCCATTATTAATGATGTCCAGTGTGGAAATTTCTCCAACAGGTGTGTAATCAATGTCTTTATTATCCCTTGAGCCTTAAAGCAGACATGACACATAGAGGATGCCCTTCAGATAGAGAACTAAGGCAAATAATTGCCTTATGGTATCCCTGTATTGCTTCTGGGATTAATATTATACATTATCTTGCATGATTGTACATCAGCTTCATATTTATTTGGTAAATTATATAGCTGCCTATCTTATATATGTGACTGAGTGGCGTACAAAGTTAAAAAACACAAAGCAATACAACAAAATAACCAAAAGATCTTTAAAACAAACAAAAAACATTAAAAACGATAAAAATAATTTTAAAACCATTAAAAAAATCTGAGGGAGAGCACATATGTGATTTTCCCATTATTTCTCCCTTACACATTTTACAGTTTCTGAGTCAGCCAGTATGAAGTCAAATGGAACTTCATGTAGACTTTCATGACAAGAAGAATATGACCACCATATTTACTGGAACTAGATTGGATCCTGGTTCCTTAAGTAAGGTCACCAGTTAAGGACCATACAGGTAGTTCTCAACTTACGACCATTCGTTTAATGACTATTTGAAATTACAATGGCGCTGAAAAAAGTGACTTAGAACCAGTCCTCACATGATCGTTGCAGTGTCCCCGCAGTCATGTGATCAAATTTTGGGCGCTTGGCAACTGTCATGCATTTACGACGGTTGTAGTATCCTGTGGTCACGCGATCATCATTTGTAAACTTCCCAGGGGGTTTCTGACAAGCAAAGTCAATGGGGGAAGCTGGATTCGTTTAATGACTATGTGATTTGCTTAACAACTATGGCAAAAATGGTCGTAAAATCAGGCACAACTCACTTAACAACCATATCACTTAGCAACAGAAGTTCTGGTCCCAATTGTGGTCATACGTTGAGGACTACCTATAATTGCTACTTTTTGAGCAAGTAAACCTAGCTTTCCACTCCAGTCCTGCAAGTTACTGTCCCCCAAGGTACATTTCAAACTTTAGATTACAGGTATCCAAATTGTTTAAAATAATGTATTTGCTGCCATAGGGAAAAATAAAGCTACTTTGCATAGTAACTCATAAGACTAGTGTTGTTATTCTGAAATGTTAATGTAGGAGAAAAACCACAACACATAGCATGACAGGGTGTTGCTGAAAACCGACCAGTCAAAAATGGTAACAAATCCCCGTATGTACAGTACATCCATATGAACAGTAAGTTTTGCATCATGATAGTTTATTGCAGCAGACGATTGCTTTAAGATGAGCACTCTATATTTTTAAGAGAACATGTTTGATGTACATCAATCAAATGGCCATAGAGACAAGCAGTTATAACAAATGCAGAAAATACCCATTGGTTTTCTCCATCCCAGTGATAACTATATATATATTTTAAATCAAACAGAAAGAGAAATAAAGAGAAAGATTATTGTTGTGTGAAGGAACATGAGTTTTTGTATGAGCTCAGTTCTAGTACACAGAACAAACTTGGAGGCTAATAATTGTTCTCCTCAAGATATAATTTTTCATTCAGCTCTGATTGGTGGATGTTGGAGTTTTGTGGAAAAGTGAACTGTTTAAGTTAAGCACTGTCCTAGAACATGATCCAGAACTCTTTGTAGCATGCATTGATTCTTTGAGAGGTTCATTCTTAGGAGAAAGAGTTAAATTGAGGGGAAAACATCCAACCCTACATGGAGGATGCTTATGATGGGAGAGAGGTATGTGTCGGATGGCCCTCTCTAGGCACTATCCTCTAGGCATTCTGACACCCATCAGCCAGCATAACAAATTGCGTGCAGGATAGCTGTATTGGGAAGGGCCTCAACACCTTCCTTGCCCTTTAATTGGGAGGCTCCTTCCATTCCCAGCCAGCTGAAGCTGACAAAGGCGGTTCCCAGAACCACTCAGCTGAGAGGGGAAGGTAAAGAGTAATTAAAAATAAGTTGTGACAAGTTCCTCAGACCATCTTAGATAATGAGAAATCTTACTTACATGTTTAACTGTATTGCTTTCTTCTTGTATATTATTGATTCTTTCTCTTACACACTCTCTCATTCACATTCAGTAAAGCTATGGGTAAGAGTCATAAAAATAGGAGATCAAGAATTGGGTTCTTTTTCCTGTGAACACTATTACAGTACCTACTTGACATGAGAGCCAGTTAGTAGGGGATATGATGTCACAATGGAAGGCCTTATGTCATAATGGTCTTCCCAGTCCATCAGCAATGGTAACAGTAATTTTGAATTAAATTTTTAAATTTTGAATTGTTTTTAGCATAACTTCCAACCCAAATAAAATATTGATGGATTATAAGGGGTTGCTTCTGATGAAGACAAAAGGACATACAGTACATTTAATTACTATGAACAGCATCCTAGGTTTCTTTTTAATATCATTTGATGCTGCCTCGTAAACTCCTTTTAAAAAACTGATTTCTAGTCACTTTTGACAGCATGTCACAAAGCGCAACCCCCCCATGCACTACTTCCTGTTTTTCTTTATATCTATGTATCTCGTGTCAATGGATAACTGTTTTATACTATCACTTATCTAATCTTCACATTATGTTCTTTTTGGCTATCTTATATAACATTACTCAGAGTGATTCCAAGAAATCATCTGTATCCCAGCTAATAACAAACTTCAGCATTATCAGATAACTGAAAGTTAAAACAATATACAAATTGATAATTCTCCTTCCTCTCATCCTGTTATTAAAACTGATGTTATCCTTGTTTTATATTAAGTACAACTCATTTCAATTCATAATCAGATTTGTTGCTCCATGTTTTGATTTTTTTTAAAACTAAGTTTAAGTATACATTTAAATTCTGTTTCTAGTCCCCATAACCCCCCTACTCACAAGCCTGAAGATGCCACTGGAAATATTTAGGTGGGGTCTTGTATGTATAAGTGAGAGATCAAGTAAAATTTTAGAACTTGATTCTCACAATAATTCATCTAACTTGGTACCATTTGTATGTGCTGGAACTGGAGCTCCCAGGATCCCAACCAGCATGCATGGATAATTCTGGGAGCTGTAGTTTCAAAACATCAGGAGGATGACAGGTAGGCTGGACCATCTGGAACTACCTATATATTAAGTTGTGTGAGAGTGGCAGTGGGAAAGAACAGAACGGCCTTCTGATCCTTTCTCACTCATAGGCTGTGTTAACAAAATATGCTACAGTTGGACAGTTTTATCTCACAGGCCCTTGATTAATTGAATACATCCAATTGGCTCAGTTTGCACATATTGAACAATCAATTGCTAATCACATTGACCAGCAAATGGAGCCATCAAAAACAAAACAAAACCAGAATTAACTAACTAATATTATAATTAACGAAGCCACAAGCTATCTCCAGAGGGAGAACTATTAATATTGTGCAATTTTACTTTACCATTAAAAGGTGCACAACTTTAGTGCTTGGTTAGTATTTAATAATAATCCTAGAAAACTATTTGTGTTTACTGTATCTTGTTTATATTTATTAATATTGCAAAACTCCGTATGAAGTGCATTTTAGATGAATCAAATTTATCACCCCCAAGTAAGTTACTATGTATGTGTTGTTGTTGCTGTTATTTCCAGTTTTATTCCAGGAATTCAAAGTAGCTTAAACAGGGATCTCCCTTCATTTAATCCCTACAGTTACCCTGTGAGGTAAGAATGGGCTGTGGCTGACCCAATGTGTTTCCATAGCTGAGGGTAAATGTGAACCTGAGTTTCCACAATCCTAGTCCAACATCTTAACCACCACAGACTCTAGCTTCTTTTGTATAACAACTGCATTACAGGCAGAAATTCAGCCACAACAGCGTTCCCTGGAAAGGACAGAAAATCTTTCAGTTGATTTTTTGCTGTGTCTTCAAAGTATGGAACGTGGAGGGATGGGCAGCGACAACAGCCATAGCTTAACTCTAGATTATTTTTTATTACATGATATCATGACAACTGACAATTGCCACACCACGGGAGCCTCAGTGGGCAAGCGCACGATCCTCTGTCTCTGAAAGAAAAGTGGAGTTGCAGCAGAAGAAAGTGCTGAAGGACTCGGGTTAGCGCAGCTGTTAGTTACCACCAGGCGTCGCGCAAGACAGCAGCCCAAAGCACCGAAAAGGAGAACTCTGAAATGAGTTTCCAAGTCATTTCATTCACAAAAATCAAGATCAAAGCAATACTGTACTTCCTGGTTTTAGGACCTCTTCCTCTTGGGCACAACGACCTTTTCAGGGCGGGTCCCTCCAGATCAGGAAAAGCAACACTGGGGAATAAGGGCAAGATCCAGATTTCTATTGGATGTTTCGTGACCTGATCCTAGCGGCTGCCCCTTTCATCCGCCAAATACAGTAAAGCTTTTTTTTGGGGGGGGGGGGGGTCCCTTCGAGTCAGTGTTGACTCTTGGCAACTGCCAGGCCTAGTCCCTGCAGTTTTCTTGGCAAGATTTAGGAAGTGGTTCGCCCTTGCCTGCTTCTTCCTAGGGCTGAGAATGATAGTTATCAATTCCCAACTCAGAATGTCTTTTTCTGAAATGCATTTTCTGAACCGCTGAAAGCATAGCTGAATAATTGTTTTGTAATGGGGGAGGGGTGTTTAGCTGTAAACCAAATCGACCGCAGGCTTTCTCCGCCACGTTGGCCAGCCTGCAATACTGGAGGAGATGCATAATTGTTGGATGTCTCTCTTGCATTCTTAACGTGAAGCGTGGAGTACACGACTCAGCTATCCTCTCTGAGAGACTTCCACTTCTGCTCCAGGAGGATTAATTCAAATCCAGATATTTCTGATCCAGACCACGAGATCGTCCCCCGCTTCGCTTCGCTTCCCTTCCCTTCCTTTCCAGTAGCCCTCCAGACACGCGCTAGGCGGTAGCCGGCGCCCTGCGTTCCAGCGCACTTGGATGATGTCATCAGGACGCGCCTTCCCGGCGGCCCCTGTGCTTGGGGGCGTGTGCAGATGGTGGCGTGATGGGGCCTCTGGTGACCTCTGTGATGCAGAAATGTCTTCCCAGGTAGATTCTGGCGACTGAGGGGGAAGGCTGCCTTCAGTTTCTGATGACTTTAGGGATGGAGTAGGGGCAGCGTGATTCAGGTGCCCAGCGCAGCTCTTGGTTCCAGCGCTTACTCTGAGCGGTCGCGCTGTCCCCCGGGATTTATCTAGAAGTCCCACTGAGTTCGGAGTTATATTGGATATATAGCAGCATGGAAAGGCCGGAGAGACGGTGTCAGCTGGGTGTCCTAGCACAGATTACAGTTGCTCCGTCTCTCATAGATGCGCGCTCCAAGTGAGCAAAAATGCTTACTTTCTGTCATCCTGATTTTGAGCACCAAAACGGTGAAAATCTTCTACCTTATGCATAGCATTGCACTGCACATGTTAATAAAAGCTTGAACCGCCGTTCCTAGTTGTCAAGAGGCCTGAAGAATAAGGGCAAACACTTGCCCTATCATCTAAATTTGAATTGCGGGATTAAGCACTGATCCGAGACCATTGGAGCTTGCCCTGTATCCAAGTGCAGTGACAGTTAATTTCCTGATACAAAATAAGCTGAATAAACCTGCATTAAGCTGTTTAGAAGTTAAGATAAAGAGTAGCACATTGCTTATATCTGAAGGACAATGATAATGAGGAGACTGATAATGTGGAGAGAAAAAATGGTGGAAGGCTTGCCCTGCTTCACAGGAATATTTTCTTGTTGGCAAAAATAATTTCTGCATTAATTTCTGGAGAGGTTAATTAGAATAGTGTTAAGAGACAAAATAGGTAGGAAGAATAGTGTATAGCTGCTAGTTGGATAAGATGCATGGCTTGTGGAAAACTGTGTTAGTGATAAAAGGATTAATTAATTGGTAAATGTATCTCCCATATGTTTTATGTCATTCTATAGAGTCCCAAATCCTTGAGAGTTTTTGGGGAATCAGTGGAGAAAGGGCTTTAGAGGGGGGGAAAAAGTTCCAAAAATATATACCAAAGTCATGTACAGTCCTGTATATCTGGCCAGTATTCTTGAGGTTATATACTGTTTGTATCTTGCAATAGGGCAAAAAATCGTTATACAGTATTACAGTACAGGAAGAATTGTAACTGCATTAGAATGGATTTACCTTTTTGAGAAATATTCAGTGGAATGAAATATATCTCTAAAAACAAGTCTAACAAAATATATATAATTTGCTTTATGTATTTACATTTGCTGTGGCAGAGATATGTCTGACCTTGAGTTTCTTGTTTCAGGTTGAAGCCATTCAACAGGTTGCAAATCATATTACGACACTTAGTGAGTATGGACATTTCTGCAAGTTGGATGAACAAATATTTATTTAAAATATATTGGCCAGAATACAAGAACTGGGCAACTAATTCCTCAGTCCCCAAAAAAGTTTGGTGATTGGTGTTTTTTAAACAGCAGCCTCTTATGGCAAAAAGAAAACTACTTTTGAAACTGAAGGGAGTTTCTGACAAAATTATGATCTGGTAGTCCTCTGTTTCAAGGGAGGGGTAAAAGTAAAATCTGAAGAACCTCAGATAGCTAAACAACATTATGGCTTTTTGGGGGGAGGGGGGTATAAAAATGACAATTCAGTCTTATTAAAGCCAAATGTATGAAGACATAATATAGAGCTGCTGTAAAACAGAGTTGGCACGTTCCTAGTGACTTCACCTTGGCTTGTAAACTTACCAAAATGTGGAACAAAATTAAATGTTAGACAAAATTAAATTCTGTAATATATTGAGTATTTTTGACAATGTCACAATGAGGGAATTAAGAGTAAGGGGTTAACCCAAAGGTATCATAAAGTATGTAGGAAGGATTTCTATATCTGAGGTACTCAGTTCAAAGATTGGTGGAGGATCTGATAGTCAATATTGAGTACTTCTGCAGTTTTCTGTCTGAAAGTACTTGTCTTAAAAATGGCAATCTTTAGTATGTACTAATTATGCTTTTAAGACCTTCTGCAGGATTACATATTGTGTAGAATCACAAACCAACCTGTCATTAGAGCATCAGCTTATTTAAAATCTTTGTCATTTCATACAGAGTATGGCTGAGACTATGAATTCTTCAGCTGAGGTTCTGTTGGAAAAAAGAGGGTGCGCTGCCATTATTACCTTGAACAGACCAAAGGCTCTGAATGCATTTAATATTTCCATGATTCGACAGATCTATCCCCAGTTAAAGGTTGGTAGCTTTATATGAAACCAAGGTTATCACTGTGCCAAGAGGTTTTAAATGAAGTGATTAATGAGTGAGTTGACAGAAGACACATGAGATACTATCAATTGGGATGGTGTTCCAAAAGGCAAGTGCAGCAACAAAAAGGGTATCCTTGGCTATCCTGTGTCTTGGTCATAGTTCAGTAAGTGGAGCTGCAGTGCTTATAAGATTTCAGCTTTACACACTCAATTCCTGAGGCTTTAACATTACACATGTTTATCTGGGACTTGACTGACTTTTGAGAATACATTCCTAGGACTGTGTGATAGGGTAGAAAATTGTGAGTGTCTGTATGTTGCTGAATTATAGTTTCTCATCCAGCAAATGCAATGGTTGAGAATACAAGAAATTCAATTCAGTAATGTCTGGGTAGTGTAGAGAGTAAGGAAGATGGCCTTGATGGCAAGATGCAGGAATCATTACATAAGCAAAAGGGGCTGAAACATTTTTTAAGATCTGAGAAACGAGATATAATTTGAAAGGGGGTCAGACAGACACCTCCCTGATTTGCTGGATTATAAGGGGGAGGAACTACAGCACAATCATTCTTGCAAAATTCTGTTGTTATAGCCAAGCTCAATAGAAGTAGTTTTAGCCTTCCTATGGAGTTGATTTCCTGGTCTGGTCTACAGAGTGGGGCTGACAATAGGCAAAGTTCCTGAGGCCTGCTATAAACAGTTCTAATGCTTTGACTTTCTATTCTTTGTGGACGATCCAACCCTGGTCTAGGTGACTTTTACATGTGTTGCATAATTGGAAAGAAAAGGGGCAGCGTATTTAAAAACTTCTGATGCTCTGACATAACCGTTTCCACTATTTCTTTCAGAAGTGGGAACAGGATCCTGAGACTTACTTAATAGTAATAAAGGGAGCTGGTGAAAAAGCATTCTGTGCAGGGGGTGATATAAGAGGTGAGAATGTGAACATTTTTACAAAGTTCAGGGCTTCCTCCTTGGTTTTGAAAGAAAGAAATGTCATACATCAAGGAGGGAATACATCAAGTGTGGGAATGGCTAGCCGCATAGAGGCCTGCTGTCTTCAGCCCCAGATCCATCATTTTCTTGGACTTTCTCCTTTTTTGGTAATGTTGTATAAATTTTTTATGTTTTATGTATTTATATATATTTATTGTTTTAATGCTTTGTGTGAGCCACCCAGAATCCCCCACTGGGGGGAGATGGGTGGAGAGAAATTTAATAAATAAATAAAATAAATAAAATAAATAAAATATTGCTCCACATTCAGTACTAATGCCAGGATGGCCTATTGACCTGAACTCCTTATCTCTGAACCTGGGAGGAGCTCATGGAAAGCCATTTCCTCAGGCCTCCATTTGATTTTTGGTGATCCACTCTCTATCCTAGCCCACCATAGTCAGCAGGATTCTCTAACTCTTGTGAGAGGAGTTGAGGAAGCCAGAGGGAAAGGAAGGATAAGGAAACCATCTTCTGCTCATTACCTTTTATAGGCTCTTTTCAGTATCTACTCCCTTGCATTTATTAGTTTGTATATGACATCTTTCCTGTGCAGAGATGATTCAGTATACATGCTGAATGTTCCCCTACTTTATCCTTACAACAACTTGTGAAGTTGAATAGGCCAACAGAGAGAGTGAATACTCCAAACTTATATAAACTTCAGGACTGAAGGGGGATTTGAATTCAGTTTCCCTAGGTGTAATTTAATGCTCTAACCCCTGCGTCTCTTTGGTTGTTATTGGATTTTGCTTATTCTCAAATTATTCCACAATTTTTTTTGAAGACTGTTTGTGAAAATTGGAGGCTTAGTTTACTGCATTATATATAATGTGATGTTCATGATGAACTTGTCAAGTAGAATCAGATTGCTGAATATTTCAGGATGTTAAATGTTGTAGTCATTAAGTTTGACATTTGTTTTGTTTTTTAGCTATCACTGAAGCAAAAAAAAGTGGAAGCAGATTAACGAAGGACTTCTACAGAGAAGAATACATCTTGAACAATGCCATTGGTGTGTGTACTAATTAATTAGAACAAAGTACATAATAGTGTTTTGGATGTGAGAGGGCCTGGATTTCCATATTAGTAGGTTGATACCAGTTCACTATATTTAGCCCTAGTCAGAGTTTAAAATAGTTTAATAGGCAATAATAGAAATAGTATCCCCATCATAACTTAATTTAACTTCATCTCAGCAGTGAAACTTTTGTTTTGGAATAATAAATATTTATTATGTCATCATTAAAGCTGTTCTGTCTTGTATCTTTGATGGGGAAGTCCTTTCCATGTTTAGGAATGAAAGCTATTGGTTATTTAAAGGAACATAGCAGAGGAGAGTGAAACTTCATGAAAGGGTTTTAAAATTAGGGCATTTATATTATTAGGTCATTTTAATGTCATACCCCAAAAGATAAAGAGTGAGTGCTATAAACCCTCATTTGCAAAATCTATGTTATTTGAATATATGCTTAGTAGGGAGGTGTGTTTACTTGCAGTTCCTGCTAAGTGTGTTTCCACTTCATTGTTATAGTGTATAGCATATAAATAAAACTAATAAAATCATTAAAAGTGGAATATTTAAACCAATTTCATTCTTAAATTGTTTAATTTTTTTCTTAAGTTATTCTAAGTACAGTGTCTCCAAATTTAAGATGTAATAATCTGAGTACAGAATGGCCTCCTTAGTGAGACTTATCTGACATTTAATATGTTGTTCTTTTGACAGTGAAAAAATATCAGTCTCTTGTGTTCCATCTCTACCGGTCTTAATCCGATTATTAGTTCTGGTACTGCCAGCTTTTCTTTTTTTAAAAAAATTCTGCCCTGTTTTTACTTCTCTGCTATGTTTTACCAGATAGGATGACTATTGTGGTCAAGTTAAATGAACAAGTGATTTTTTTCCCCAAAACAACCTTAGGAATGGGAAAGAAAGCATCTTAAATATAAAAATATGTTTTAAATATTTAAGAATGCTCTTAATGATGAAAAAGGACTGAAATCTCATAACTTACCCCTCTGAACATTTTATTCATATTATAAAGATTTAAAGATGTCTTCCTGTAGAGAAGGGTGTATTCTAATATTTTAAGTAAGTTAATGTGTTGTATCATTTCTGACAGGTACCTTCCAGAAACCATACGTGGCACTTATCGATGGAATTACAATGGGAGGTGTAAGTGGAAACAGTACATAAAAGAAACAGATTGGTTTGCATTGTGTTCACAACTAGTCGTAAAAATTGTGGGTGAATTTCAGAGCAGTCTTATTTGATGGATACAACTGACATTTCTTTATGCAGGAAGAAAGTTCAATAATTCTGTCTTCTCAAACATCTGCTGCCGAGCTGAAGTAAAAACCCTTTTTGGCTGCAAAGAATCTCCTCACAGACCTTTGGTAAAAAAGGATGGGAATGCTCTGGGAGAGGATATTCCAGGAGGCAGAGTAGCTAAAGGCCTAAGATGAAAAGTGGGTTAAAAAACAGCTGATGAAAAAGTACGGAGGAAACTATCTTAAGAAATAGCATTGGGGAACAGCCCCTACAGCAAGTAAAGTTTGGAAATAAAGGGTAAACAAACAGAATAATCGGGGACTGTATTCGGTTGTAAATACAGTAACTTTTGAGAAAGGCATGGAAGGAATTTCTACCTGGTGCTGTTTGTCCCATTACTGCGGCACCATGATGCCAATGACCATTTTACCTCTGTAGTGCTACAAGGATTGTGCTCTCTGCAGAAAGAACATCGTGCTTGAGGAATCTAGGTGTTTCCTTCTGCTAGTGTTTGGACAGGGTCACATAAGCAGTGCTTGAGTACAAACAAAGTATTATACATGCCTTTTGCAAAAAAAAAAAGCAATTACCTGCTTTATCTTAAATAGTATTAGGAGTGTTCTCCTGTTGTTTCTTGTATCTTTCCTCTTCTTTTGCTCCCTTGGGAGCAGTCAATCCTTGAAAGGCTGTGTGTAATAATTGTCTGATTCCAAACAATGTAGTCTAGTCACCTGGCTTTAGGAAACACCCTTTTCATTATACAGTGGGGCAAAAAAGTATTTAGTCAGCCACCAATTGTGCAAGTTCTCCCACTTAAAAAGATGAGAGAGGCCTGTAATTTTCATCATAGGTATACCTCAACTATCAGAGACAAAATGGGGGAAAAAATCCAGAAAATCACATTGTCTGATTTTTAAAGAATTTATTTGCAAATCATGGTGGAAAATAAGTATTTGGTCACCTACAAACAAGCAAGGTGTCTGGCTCTCACAGACCTGTAACTACTTCTTTAAGAGGCTCCTCTGTCCTCCACTCGTTACCTATAGTAATGGCACCTGTTTGACCTTGTTATCAGTATAAAGGACACCTGTCCACAACCTCAAACAGTCACACTCCAAACTCCACTATGGCCAAGACCAAAGAGCTGTCAAAGGACACCAGAAACAAAATTGTAGATCTGCACCAGGCTGGGAAGACTGAATCTGCAATAGGCAAGCAGCTTGGTGTGAAGAAATCAACTGTGGGAGCAATAATTAGAAAATGGAAGACATATAAGACCACTGATAATCTCACTCGATCTGGGGCTCCACGCAAGTTCTCACCCCGTGGGGTCAAAATGATCACAAGAACGGTGAGCAAAAATCCCAGAACCACATGGGGGGATCTAGTGAATGACCTGCAGAGAGCTGGGACCAAAGTAACAAAGGCTACCATCAGTAACACACTATGCTGCCAGGGACTCAAATCCTGCAGTGCCAGACGTGTCCCCCTGCTTAAGCCAATACATGTCTGGGCCCGTCTGAAGTTTGCTAGAGAGCATTTGGATGATCCAGAAGAGGATTGGGAGAATGTCATATGGTCAGATGAAACCAAAGTAGAACGTTTTGGTCTAAACTCAACTCGTCGTGTTTGGAGGAGAGAGAATGCTGAGTTGCATCCAAAGAACACCATACCTACTGTGAAGCATGGGGGTGGAAACATCATGCTTTGGGGCTGTTTTTCTGCAAAGGGACCAGGACGACTGATCCGTGTAAAGGAAAGAATGAATGGGGCCATGTATTGTGAGATTTTGAGTGAACACCTTCCATCAGCAAGGGCATTGAAGATGAAACGTGGCTGGGTCTTTCAGCATGACAATGATCCCAAACACACTGCCCGGGCAACGAAGGAGTGGTTTCGTAAGAAGCATTTCACAGTCCTGGAGTGGCCTGGCCAGTCTCCAGATCTCAACCCCATGGAAAACCTTTGGAGGGAGTTGAAAGTCCGTGTTGCCCAGCGACAGCCCCAAAACATCACTGCTCTAGAGGAGATCTGCATGGAGGAATGGGCCAAAATACCAGCAACAGTGTGTGAAAACCTTGTGAAGACTTACAGAAAACGTTTGACCTCTGTCATTGCCAACAAAGGATATATAACAAAGTATTGAGATGAACTTTTGATATTGACCAAATACTTATTTTCCACCATGATTTGCAAATAAATTCTTTAAAAATCAGACAATGTGATTTTCTAGATTTTTCCCCCCATTTTGTCTCTCATAGTAGAGGTATACCTATGATGAAAATTTACAGACCTCTCTCATCTTTTTAAGTGGGAGAACTTGCACAATTGGTGGCTGACTAAATACTTTTTTGCCCCACTGTAGCTGAGCACTTTTGTCTGTGGGCAGGCTCTATGACAGTCTGTCATTTTATACTGCTTTCTCTTGATCCTAAATGAAATCTTAACTGAACATTCTGGATTTTGAAACTAGTAATCAGACAAGCTCTGCAACTTCCTTCCTTGTGTATTTTATACTTAGGCAATATTCAGAGTATTCAGACAAAGGGCTAAAGCAGAGAGAGATCCAGTAAACAACTTCATACAGCTGTGTTTGAGGAAGGCATGTTAATTTCCTCATTGCATTCTAGGCTCTGGAATTGTCCTCACTTTGGGCAGTGACAGTAGAGACAGTCACCCATTATGCACAAAGCAAGATTGGACGTGGCTTGCAGATCAGTTATTTTATCAAGCTGTCATAAGCTCTGTAGGCTTTGTTAAGTCTTGAGAAAACAGTATAACAAGAATTATGATAGTACTCCTTGACTCTCACAAACTTATTTGAGCCAGCCAGCTAAATCTAATATTGAAGGAGGGCAATGAGCAAGAGAAACAATGCTTAGTCAAGACTTGGTCTCAGATCCTCCAGCTTAGCTCCTGTGCTGACCAATGCCATAAGACTTCAGCCCATTCTCAGCCAATAGTAGCAGAGATGTAGCAGTGGCAAGACACTGTTGAAGTCTGCTTGCTCTCTTCCATTTCTGGCTTCTTGTACAACTTGATTCTAAAATGTCACATCTTTCTTGGGGTGGGGGAATGGTCTATTATTGGATTGGGCCAGGAACCCTTGTGCTGTACCCAGAATGGTATTTGGGGCTGCTCAGTGCTTGCAGCATTAAATGGTGACTTGCACTTCAGAATATGCTGTTGAGGATCAGGTGGGCATACAGCACTTTTCTATCCTCTTATACACAAGGATGTCAGTGAATTGCTCCAGGTTTAGCTGCCAGGTACTGAGGGGGCTTGTGAGTGTGTGCTTTTGCCTTATTAAACAATAAAAATAACAGTGGTAATAGTTATACAATAATGGTATAAATAAAAGAATATAAATGTTAGATTAAAAATAAATTAACTATATGATCAAAATTAGCAATTTACAGTATAAATACTTTTTTTTGTTGGTGGTGCCTTTACATCAGTCATGGCTCCTGGCGGCTGCCTGCACAAGTCTGTGCAATTTTTTTGTCAACATTTTTGGAAGTGGTTTGTCCTTGCCTTCTTCCTAGGGCTAACATGAAGTGACTGGCCCAAGATCATCTGGCTGGCTTTAAGCCTAAAGCAGGATTAGCACTCATGGTCTCCTGGTGTCTTGCCTAGTGCCTTTAACCACTACACAAAACTGGCTCTCAAATGCTATATATGATCTATAAATAAATAGCATGAATAAAATTGAAATTAAAAAGAATAAGTGATTAATCAAGTAACTTGCTCATACCCAATGACCAAGGCAAACCTTTTTCAGTTTATACCTAAACATTCTTGCAGTATTGACATCTTTCAAATTCCTTGATTTATAATCAGGACAGGATCTTTAAATACAGCTGGATCTATACATTGTGTTAAGCCAGAGTTCACATAAACAACTAGCTAATGTTAATTCAACACCCTATGCCTAGATAGCAAAGCAGTGTGTAAAACTATCTTACAGTTGTTTGCAGTAGCTGCTGAATTAAAGCAAAACTGTCAATGCTTAAGGGCCTTGCATGGTTAAAGTGCATCCTATAGTATTAGCTAATTGCACTTTTTTCATCAGCTGACTTAGTTCTGTAGTTGTTTCCTTGATAAAATCATGTAGTTTCAGATGGCTTGTGCCCAAATAGAACTGAGGCAGAACAGAGGCAAACAGCAATCCAGATAAAATACTTGGAGGTGGGACAGAATAGAAAACAGACCACTTCCTTTTGAACAAGGCAGTTGAAGCTTTTAAGAACATTTCACTAATTTCCAGGCCATCGTTTGACCAGGAACACATGTAGATGGAATAAATTGAGCTTTAAATGAATTATGTTAGTCTAATAAGGCATATAATGCAGGAACCAAATTGGTGTTTGTAAGACTGGTTTTAGATGTTGTATTATTTTATTTTCTATTTATTTATTAAATCTGGTCTATCACAGAGTCATTGTTTATAAATGTGTAGGTATAGTCCTGCCTTAGGTACAGAAGCCAACTGGATGATTTTTGGGAAAGGCATTCTCTCTCAGCCTTAGAAGGCAAGGGCAAACCACTTCTGAAAAATGTCACCAAGAAAACTGCAGGGACTTGTCCAGGCAATTGCCAAGAGTCAACACTGACTTGAAGTCCCCCACCCCCTGCTTGAAGTCCCCCACCCCCACCCCCTGAGAAATAGGCTGCAGGAGGAAGGGTATATGATTTGGAGGTCTCTGAGAACCCTTTTTTCTCCCAGATATGTTTCTACTGGTGATTTGGCAATAAGGATGTTTTATTTGGCCATATAATACATGTAGTGAATATTCAGAGCCCTTTATTCAGTATTAAGTTATCCACTAATTTTTAAATGCACTTGAACAAGGCCAAAAAGCTAGGCAGTGTTAGCAGCTGAGCCTTAACAAGCAGGTGCGAAAATATAAATACTTGTTTATGTATGTTAAGAGTATGCATAGTATTTTTAGCACTGTGTAGTAAAAACTGTCTTATGGGAAGGAGCAGTAAATAAAGATGCAGATGGCTGTATAAAAATATAAGGAGATTGTGATTTCTCTGTTTGTGACTAGCCCCTGGTGGAATGAATGTAATGAATTAAAGGCCAATGATTGCATGTTTCTGTTGAGAATGGTGAAGGAGAGATAACTTATCTGGGTAAAATGTGCAAAGGAAATTCAGATACCAGCAGTTTTAATCTACAGCAGGGGCAGTTTATTTACTGTTGTTTTTCAAAATGTCCTCATATGGATTTTTTTCCCCTGGAGTTTATGGAAGTTATTTCTCATCCAGAATAGCAACAAGAGGCATCCGAGGAGCAAATCTCATTGACTTCTACAAATTTGCTTCCATGTCCAAATGCCTAGAATTTCTATAGGAGCAGTTGGGCTGGGCTGTTGCTGAAAGAAACAGCTAAGAGCCTTGAGGCATCTCAAAAACCAACAAATCTGATGTGGCATTAGTTTCTTAGCCCCTTCATTACATATGCTGGTATATTATCCTTAGTTGGGAAGTGTATATACACATGAGAATTAAAATGTAGCTTAAATTACAATAGCCAAAAGTACAGGTAATGACAATCCTGTTCCAGCTTAAATGAATGCTAAGTAAACAAGGTACTGCAGTGATTGGGGATAATCCACTCATCTCCCAGCTAAAGCCACTGTAGTGCATTATTTTTGTTGTTTCTATTCAAGATGTCTTTCCCCTGTTTTTGTATCACGTACTTAAATATGTGCCAATATAGCTTAAATATCAGAGAAACACAACATAGTTCTGAGCTGAAAGTTAATGTGGGTAGGAGGAAAAGTAAGGTCTGTACGTGTGCATAGATACATTTTGGGATTGCAGTGGGATAGATATATATTTAATTAATACATATAAATAAATAGACATGCATGCATGTTGCATGTTGGTGTATTTATGAAATACATTTCCTTATCCAAAGCCCAAGCTAAAACCACATATAAAAAACCTTACTGGATTAGTCCAAAGCTCACATTTAATTCAGCATTCTGTTCGTACAGTGGTCAAGTGGATGCCTCTATGGAGCACCTAAGGGAAAATGTAGTGTGACAGTATCTTCCCCATTAAATTCCCTGGCAACTGGGTTCTAGAGGTCTTTTAGCTTAGAGTCATAGCCTTGCTGGGTTCCATTCCCACAGTGGCTCTGAGTGGCAGCTTATTTGTTCCTCTCCTCCTCATTGCCCTTCCATACATCACAGCATTTAGTACGTATTGTCTATTACATTGACTGGTAATAGCTGTCTAAGGTTTTACACACAACTCTTTCTTAATCGTACTGATCATTATTAATTGTAAAATCTAATTGTTTTAACTGTAGAGCCAGGTCTGTATAGTGGTACAGTATTGCATTTGTGGTATAGAATCCTTCTTCATTGTAAATGTTAACATCTGCATGAAGGTGCCAGGTGAAGTCATTTAGGGATTAAATATGTCAATAATATGCAAATGAAGACACTGTTTCTGGATTCTGCGTTAGATGAGACATCTGAGGGTACACAACTTGTCCTTAGGTACGGCAATTGACTGGATGAAGACCAGTGAAGAAAAATGGAATTCTGACACTGGGATAGAAAGCTCTTTGGACTGGGAAATTATTGTTTAACCTATGTTAGAGGGACTGTTGCCAATTGAGAGTTCTCATCAATCCAGTTTGGTCACTATTGGCTTTTTATGGCCCACTGAGATGTAGCTCTTCCCATTGTGATGTCACTTTTTGCTCTCTGTGTAATTTCATTCAAGATCTGCACACTGTTGTGGGTCACTAAACTTAGATTTGGGGTTAAAATATTAATTTAGCCATGCCTTTTTTCTTTTTTTCCCCCTCTTCTTTATATCCCTTCCCCTATGAAAGTCTCGAATAAGATTCTGTATTCTGAGAAGGATTGTAAAATTAAGAATAATAAATGAATTCTTGTGATGGCTCTGAAGAACAGCTTTAAAATACTTCACACATTGAAATGTGTGATGAAGCTATTAATATATTCACAGCTCAGTGACATCCAATTAGCCACATTCTATGCATTTGTACTAAGTGAATCCACCTCCCATTTCCCAGTATCTACAGCTTGATGACAAATGTCATAGGCAATTGTTGTGATAATGACACACAGGTAAAGATAGCTGAACCCTTCTTTTAATGAGCACTTGGTTGAATGTTCCTGTGGCATTGTCACCGGTACATTTTGATAAAGTCACTTATGCCATTTTGCACATAATTTGCTATTATTTCTGTTTCTTTGTGTACTTGATAAAATGTTCAGCTCACACAGAAAATATAATAAAATAATTGCAAAGGATGAGGATTTAGGGTTCAAGATGGAACTATTTAGAATACATTTGAGTTTTAGCCTCCTATTGGAGGTTTCTAGTACAGGTAGTCCCCGGGTTAAGAATGCTCAGTTTAAGGATGACCTATAGTTAAGAATGCAGCCTATTGTAGCAAAATTTGAGTTAAATACACAATGATTCGAGTTAAATACACAATGGATTGAGTTCATTACTGTCACACAGTGAGTGTCCAGAACTGATTAATTTTTCCAGCTGTACATGGAACTGCCAGGGATTGAACCAGGGGCCTTTGCGTGCAAACCACATGAGTGGCTATGAGCTATGATCCCTCCATTGAAATTGGTTTAGAATTTCTATTAAGTGTGCTTAGTATAAAATCCTTAGTAAGACAGTTTGGTGGCATTTGAAATAATGCTTGTGTTTTGGAGATGGGGATTGTTCCATTTTTGCATACAAATCTTGCAAATGATTAAGAGATTATAAACAGTGGTACTTTAATATATGGGAAAGGATTATTATAATTCAGCCCTTTTCAAACTGATGTCCTCTACATGTGTTGGACTGCAACATTAATCATTCTTAGCCTACATAGCTAGTGAAGTTGTCAACCCAGAGCATTTGGAGGTCAGCAGGTTAGCAGAGACTCCCATCTTTGTTACCATCTTTTTCTTCTGTGTCAGTACTTTGATATTTAGTGAAATTGCAGGGCATCTAAAACATGGAATTGGGGAGCTTTGTGTTGGAAGCTATTTTTTTCAATGGCAGACAGTTGCTCATTTGAATATCATTTGGTTTCTGTGATGAATTGGGGACAATTTTCTTAATTTCTAGGGAGACCAGGAAAAACAAGCTCACACTATACTCTCTGATAGAAAATGAATATTAAAGATTATGATGACCTGTTGTCGTGTTAAAGTGCACATAGAATATAATAGTGTTGGCACTTGAAAGCAGGACATTTTTCAGCTAAAACACAGACTTGTCTGGAACATAAATTTCATTTACTTCTCACTAAGAATGAATTAAAGTTATTTGTATAAAACCATTCTGCCTCTAAGTCAATGTGTCTGTAACTTGCTATAATCGAAAAAATGTGTATGTCTTGGTCCTCCCAGAAACTGCCTCTTAATCTAGAGTTGAAAATTTGCTCTGACCTGTGTTACAAAACAAGGACTGAGGAGCATTTACTTGCATATTTTAAAGCATACATGCCATAATCTTGCTGTGTTAATACAATTAAGGGATATTCCTAACATCTGTATTATTTTCTTACTTTATTAGGAAAGACTTATTTTTTGTTGATTTATAGATTCACAAATGGTTTTCCACATCTTAGTTAACTAGAGCAAACCTTTCAGAATGCTTTGCAGGAGTTTGCTTGGGTAGCCAATTTGTGCATTATAATTGTCTTCATAGAAAGAGTAAAGTAACAGTTTCAGGAGGTGGAAGGTGCTTTTTTTGTTGGTGGAACAGAGTACATTATTTCTGTGTATTTAGGGCTTATCATAAATCTGGCAAGCATTCCTCCAGCAAGGCAGGTGCGAGAAATCAAAAGTAGCAAAATGGCTTAGCATTCACAGGTCTTTTGCTGGGTGGGATGGGGAACAGTATATTATGTCCCCAAGTAGAAAGCTTTGTTAAATGCATGCTCTAGAGTAACATCTATTGTGTGTTATGTGTTGCTACTTGTGAGATACTTTTAGAAAAAAAGTCTTTCTATGAAAGTTTGCAAAATTTAGCATTGGTAAATGCAAAATTTAGCATTGGTAAACTTTAGTGAAATGACTAGATTAGCATTACTACTGTACTATGGAATATCTTGGTTCTAGAGATATTCCATCTTTAGTTTTAGTGAAACCCCATTTAGGAATGAGGTTACACTCCCCCATGTGAGACTTGTACATAATTTTGAGGACATCTTGGAGTCACTGCTCCTGCTTAAAGAGAAGGCAGCAGCTGTGTCCAAGAAGGCCTTTGCACAGGTTTATCTGGTGTGCCAGTTGCCCCTATTCCAGTATGTCCTTCACTCACTCATGCCTTGGTTACCTCACGATTGGATTACTGTAATGCGCTATATATGGGGCTGCCCTTGAAGACCACCTGGAAGCCACAACTGGTCCAGAATGCAGTGGTGCAGGCAGTGATGGTCGTGTTGCACTATGCTCACATTTCTTCTGTGCTTTGAGAGTTGCACTGGTTACCAGTTGGCCTCCAGGTGCAATTTAAGATGCTGGTTATCATCTATAAAACCCTTCATGGCATAGGGCCTGGCTTCTTGAGGAGCCATTTGTTTCCATATGTTTCTGCCCATCTGGTAAGGTCAGGCAGAGTGGACACATATTGGGCCCTGTCCATCAAGCAGTGTCATCTTGTAGGACCCAAAAGACGCTCTGGAATGACATCCCCCCAGAGATTTGTACTGCTCACGCCTAACGACCTTTCCTAAACTGTTAAAAACTTGGTGGTTTTCCCAGGCCTTCAGACAAGATGGTTGTTGAGTCCCTATGGTTTGGGTTTTTCTTGATATGGACTTGGTCTTCTAGTTGGTTGTATTCTGTCTTTATGTATGTTGTTTCCTTTTAATTGTAAGCCACCTAGAAATGTGGAGGGGGGGGGAGAGAGAGGAGAAGAGAAGAGAAGGGAAGGGAAGGGAAGGGAAGGGAAGGGAAGGGAAGGGAAGGGAAGGAAGGAAGGAAGGAGGGAAGGAAGGAAGGAAGGAAGGAAGGAAGGAAGGAAGAGAAAGAGAAAGAGAAAGAGAAAGAGAGAAAAAGAAAAAGAAAGAAAGAAAGAGAAAGAAAGAAAGAAAGAAAGAAAGAAAGAAAGAAAGAAAGAAAGAAAGAAAGAAAGAAAGAAAAAGTTATAAGGAATCCATACTGTTTGTACAGGTTAACTGTTTCTCCATTACCAAATGCATTTTTTTCTCAAAGGGTGTTGCTTCTAGTTTCTGGCTGTGGAAGGCAAATCAGATAAGCAAATTACTGGGCTACAGATTTGATCTGACGCATGGTGCTGCTTTCCTCTTGTTGCCAACCCTTCCTAACCTGAAGATTTCAAAAAAGTCAAAATGCCTAGTTTTCTAAGTTTGCTAATGATAGACAACAGGAGTTATGAAATTTTTGTTAAAATTCTTTCAGCTTGGCTTGCAACATGTAAAATGAAACATTACTGTAATGAAAGGCTTGAGTGAGGAAGATACTGGGATGGAGGAGCAAGGTTATCAGGAGGGAGGGGGAACATTCCAGAGCAAGTGCTTTCCCAGTCCGCAGCAGGGGCATGGGAAGAGAAAGAGGATGAGACTAGCCCCTCCCTAGAGTCCCACGGGGTATATCCACTAGTTGCTTTAGCATAGGTTTAGTCTGGCGAGATTCTGTCTATTAAGTGCAAGCAAATAAAGGAACTGGACTGGATTGCCTCGTCGTCATTCTTGGGCTGAACCTGACAATTACTCCTGAAAAGTTATTACTGCAAAATAGCTATTAGCTAAAGGATCCAGCTTTTTCAAGGAAAACAATTTTCACTCAAAATAAGCCAGGATTCAAAGTAGCTTCCAATTGTGGTTTATAATCCTAGCAGTTTTCTGAAATTATAAATTACAGTCTCTTAGATTAGATGACAGGAAAATATAGGTTTTGAATGGGTTGCTGGTTGGCTTGCCAGTCTGTGCTAAGAGAAGGCTGAAATTTTCTGGAATTAAGGAACCTCAGAGCATTGTTCTGTCTACTACACACACTGATTTTGCTCTAGAAAAGATGGTTTATGTATGTGTTACGTACCCCATTATTTTCTGGGTCACAAATTTACAAGCCTCATTGGAATGAGGTCAGTCAGAGGCTAGATGAAATTTTGCATAAACTGTAAAGTTTTCAGCAGAACGGCAAATACTGTAAAGTCATAACCTTTTCCTATGTTGCTGTAAACAATAAACATCTCAGAAAAAATGATGAGCTCCCTCTAAGCAAAAACATTTCCACCTGCCTGAGATCTCATTTGTTCTCCTTCCATTATGTCTTAGGCTATGCTTATATGTTTAAAGCCCAATCAGATCTATTTGTTAATACTGTGCTTGTGGGTACTACAACTCTGAAGAGCATTTTCAGTCTTCCACATAAGTTCTTGATACTTTTGGCTTTTCCTTCTTGAGTTATAGCTGTATTCAATGCTGTGTGGCAGCCCAGTTCTGAAATTTGGGGGGTGGATGGTGGGGGGAACGTTTCTGAAATATTTGTAATCCCTTTCACAAGTTTTGCTTGGTATCCTGGCAACCTTAGTAATGGTTGGCTAATAAATTTTTCCTGTCCCTCCCCACAAACTACAGTTAACCAAAACCTATGATTATCCAGTTTTGGTCAGAGCTATTGCAGCTTAATCCTTCCCCAAGATTCTTTATTTTCAAACTCAAGCTGAAAGAAAAGTGAAAACCAGTCTGGAGCAATGAAGACGTTGCAGCAGGAACAGAACCCTAACTCTGGGTCATTTTCCTGGAGGATTAATAAATGATAACATGAGTCTATATTTCAATGATATATACTATACACGACGGCTGGTACTGCTTAACCAGAAATTGATTGTAGTTTCACTAATCACGAAGGAGTAATGTTTCCAAGACTGGATGACATGATTAGTCAAGCTGTGTTACTTAAATGTAATCACTGCATATTCTTACAGAGATTTTGGTTAATTATTTTGTTTGCAAGAAGATTTAGTTCTATGCTAACCCTTCATACCTGGTACAAAATAATGGAATGCACTGTGTAAATTTAGAAATATCTATCTATCTATCTATCTATCTATCTATCTATCTATCTATCTATCTATCTATCTATCTATCTATCTATCTATCTATCTATCTATCTGATTTGGTCACCGCCTATCTCACTAGGAATTTAGAATACATAATCTATAGGGGGCTGTTGTGAGTCAATGCAGTCATTGAAAGAATGCAGTTGAAGGATGCCAGCCCTTCAATAAGTGTTGAATATTGAGTTGCCTTGAACAAGTGATTGGTGATAGAGATTAATATGAAAGATAACACATGCAGCTCAGCATATAATCAGTGTGTTGTCCTCCTATAGTTCATAAAAGTCTTACCAGCTCAGGTCACAATTAGTTGGGCTACTATAGGAAATCTTTTGTATTTATCAGAAAAGCTGTTAATGCAGTCTTTCCCAGAATAAGATATATGCTTTTTGTTTTGTTTACAAAAGTGCTGGAAGACTTCCAGTCACTGAGGTTGTAAATGCTTATTAGCCTGGGATGTAATTTGTAAAGTATTAGTTGTCTTCAGACTGTAGCAAAGGGTTATGTCCATCAATGCAGCGTTTGTACAGTCACCTCTCTTGGCATAGCTGTAAGAAGACTGAAAACATTTGCTTTCATTTTGAAATAGGTGTGGTTTGCTCTGTTGGAACCTGAACAAGACTGAACAAATCATATGCTGTTATATCCCTATGATACATAGTTTTTACCTCTCCAAAGCCAAATTGTAGTTTCAAACTACGGTTTACAATAACACCTGTACTGAAGATCTCTAATTAGTCTGAAATTACTTTCATAGAAACGTAAGATAAATCATTGGTGATGCCTGCTATGTTATTCCTTCCCAATATATATACCTTGTGTACCTATCTAGAAATTTCCAACTGTTTTCTTGACTCTTTGTTTTGAGAATTCAGTTTGGTTCTTAACCCAAAACACCTTACCTGGTTGAGGGCAATCTAAATTTCTCCTCTACAGTGGTATTTGTGTGAGATTGTCAGATAGCTGTAAAGGCTGGAAACACTGGAAGCAGCATTGAATTAAGACTGAAAAAAAATGGAATCTTTCTGAATCTGTCAGATGGCTGCAGACATAATCCCAGAGATAAATGGTACAGATAGTTTTGTAGCTAATCCTGAGTTATCCCACAGTAACTCCTGATAATTGAGAAGGTGCTCAAGGAAATGGTCAATGGAACACTGGAACATTTCAGTAAGCCTATAAAAGCCATGTCTGTGAAGTGGCTAGTAGCCTACGTTTCCTTGCTGGCTGCAGAAAAAATCCGAATGCTTGCATCTGCAGCCAGTGTGGAAAGATAAACAACATGGACATTAGTTTGTAAAACAGCAGGTGGCAGCAGCTAGCCATCTTTGGCTGATCTCAAAAAGCTCAGGTGGAACTGTGATGGAAGACCCCAGGGAATCCCAGGGCTGTAGATTAGATTGGGAAGTTGAAAAAAAATTCCCACAAGAAGGCAGTGGCAAACCACTTCTGTAATGTTGCCAAGCAAGCTATACGAACATGTCTATGAAGTCACCCATTTTGCCATTTACAGAAGTTGGGTTCAACTTGATCATTAAAGAACACTTCAAGGAAGCACGATGGTGGGGCAGAAACACATCTATCACTGCTCTCCATCTTGTAAAGCAGATGGAGGCACTCCTTTTTTCCTTTTGTGCTCTATAGCACAAAGCTTTTGGGGAATTGGGGGAATTGACAAGTTTTAAATGGTGAGATGGGTGTCATAAATCTTGCAGAAGATTAAGGTGCCTATTTTATCCTTTAAAACCCATCTTAGCCCCTCTCAAATCAAAAGTTCCAAATCTTTGTCCTCCTGACTTCAGTGATGATGATAACAACAACAGTGATGATGATGATGAAGAGATGCAGCCCATATTGTAAGATTGTCCACCCCTGCTTTATAGGGAGTACTGTTGGAAAGTAAATTGGCGGAGTAAGAGTAAAGTTGCTTGTGCTTCTCTGCATGTTGTCCTGGTCACTCACCTGCAAGACATTCCTGCTTATCTATGGTTACGAAGTAAGTTGTAATTGTAGGACTCTGTAAAAAATTTGCATATTTTGAGCGGGGACCTAGGACTGTGCTGTGCTTCATATTTGATTCTAAAAATTTGTTTCAGGGCATCAGAAGCATGAATGCAGCATCAGTTGGATTCATGTTGAAGGACACCTTTTTCCAGAACTGGAATGCATTTTGAACCATTCAACATCCCTACAGGATATAATATTTTAATCATTGCATAACAAATGTGTTGAATAATGTCTGTTTTGGGGAATAGAGTAGTGATTTAATAAGCAAAGTCCCAAACAGTATTTAAAGTGCTTAATAACAATTTCTTTTCCATATATATTAAAATGACTGTTAGGGGGCAGAGATAGGGAAATCACTTGAAGCGGCACCCTAATCATTGGTGTCCTTTGCTGGTTCAGTATGAAAACTTTAATACTAAGTCTATTCAGGTCTATTCAGGGCTTAAGCACTACAGTCTAACCAGTTAGGAAGTGTTCTGAGTAGAGAAATCCAGTAGCTGGTTGAATAAAACAAGATATGAAGTACATGTATCATATATTCCTTACAGTAGTATTTTGAGAGTCATCATGGAGAAGAGGTAGATTGTTATCCCCCATCAGTTATAAAGTTGGGTCACTGGCCTACTCTCTGTCTCAGCTGAAACTACCTTAGAGGGTTGCTGAAGGCTACAGTCGTAATGTACCTCATATGGAAGAAAGTGTGCATTGCTATATCTTCTTTGGAGGAGGCAGGACAAAGTGTAATTGTGTTTGGGAACTCTAATTGAGTACTTCATTTTAGTCATTACAGTATTGTTCCCCATTTCTATTTTGTGTACATTTGAAACATTAGCTTATCAAGAGAGATGACTGGCCTATGTCAGTGAATGCCATGAAATTTGCAGGGTCCCCAGATATGTCCCCAGAATCCCCCAACTGAATAATTTAAAAAGAAAAATAAACATTGCTAGCCTTGCTAGTCAGTGACAGTGTATATTTTATACTGGATATTAAAAAGGGAGAGGTTTGTTGGCATCTGATAGAGGTAATTCTGACTTGAGAAGCTTGAGTCAATAACTGAAATGTAAACAAAATAGAGACTGAATAATTCATTGACTTAAACGTTTGACTCATTAGATGCAAGCATGCATAAAATATATACTACCTATACTATACCTTTCTGTTGTAATGTTTCTTTTTGCAGCTTCATGTAATTTATAAAAGAAAGAATCATTTAGTAATAAAGTTATAAACAAGGGGCTGTTTGGTAAGGTAGAGCTGTGCTTTCGTGTCTCTTAAAACTTGAGTTCCAGTGTTATGGATGTTTGAGTCCCAGTAAAGCTTTTTCCTCTCGTGTAATGAGCAGTAAGTGTGATCAAAAATGTGGTTTGTGTTTGCATTTTGTGGGTTTTTTTTTTTTTTTTGATGCCTGTTCTTTAAATGTTTCAAAAAGTTAGCTCATCCTTACCTGAATTGACCTTACTGAATAGCAAGACATCCTTTTTCTGTTAGCACAATATGCATATGGAGGAACCTTTTGCTTGCCTACTAAAGGATTCATTTAACAGCTTTGAAATAAATAAACCATCTCCTGAAATAATTTGGTTTACCAACAGTGATGCCCTGCTAGGAAACGGTTTAAATAAATTAATTAGCATTTTATTGTAATTTTGAAGGTCAATCAGCGAAGCTGATAATCCATTAGAGATGCACTTTGGTGTCAGGCAAGGGTAGTCAGTCTGTGGCACTCCAAATATTTGCTGAACTACGACTCCTAGCATCTCTAGGGAGCATGGGCAGTGGTGAGGGATTCTGGGAGATGTAGTTCAGAAATACTTGGCATGCCACAAGTTGTCTACTCCTGGATTATGCCCCTTCATATTTCATTCTTGGAATTGTTCCTTAAAACTATTAGCGACAATGACAGATTAAGTTGTTCCTTACAGAAGGGGAGGCCCTTACCTCAGGTGCAAAAAGTGGTAGTTCCTGACTCTGAAAAAAATGGGTTGTCTAAACACTCCTTTTTGGGCTCAGTGTTTTCCTGTTCTTGAGAGAATGAGCCAAATACTTCTGACCTCTCCAGTATGTTGAATAGTGAATATTTTTGAACACGCATGTTCAAAAGTATGAGAGGGAACACCTGCAGCTTTCTCTACTTGCATGAAATATCTGATGAGAAATGTTGGGATCTGGGGGGAGAAAAACTGGGTTTGTTTCCAGAAATGAAAAAAATGGTATGATCAAATTAAAGGACTTTTTAATATGCTTTATTGTAAGCTTTAGTTGTAAAAGCTTTTAAATGTGCCTAAATTTCTGAATGAATGAAAATTATATTTCTGAAACAAGAAGTGGTTTGACAGCCAGTGTGGTGTGGTGGTTAAGGCAGTGATGTAGGAATGGGGAGATCCAGGTTCAAGCCCACTGTCAGCTATGGAAACCTACTGGATCGCATGGACCCAGTCACTTTCTCTTGAGGTAACCTGAGAAGAAGGTTGCTGTTGTATGGATAAAACACAGAGAGATCTCCAAGTAGGATGTCTTGAGTACTGGGAGGAGAGATGGGATGTAAATCTTACAAATAAATAAAATAATAAAAGCACAACTGATGTGCTTCCAAGAAGTATGTATACATTGCAGCTGGCATTATGTTAAATAGGGCATGAGGGAAGGCCTCTTAAGGTAGTGCTTAACATCTGCAAGGTTTCTAAGTACCTTATTAAATCTGCTGCTTAATTAAATCAAGCACAGCTTTTTAGTCATTTAAAATGCTTTTCAAATGATTGACCAATGCACTGCCTAAGTCTTGTAGCACCAATAAATATGGTTGCGGTCTTTTGTTAGAGAAATTGAGAGAAGGGGGAAAGTGGTTAGGCCTAAGTATAGACTACAACAGGAATCTGGCTACTAGGGCACCCACCAGAACTTATTACAGGTTATGCCTTTTCCTTCCTTTCCCTTTTTTTTTTTTTTTTGGTAGGGTGTGGGCTTGTCTGTCCATGGGCATTTCAGAGTTGCTACAGAGAGGACCGTTTTTGCAATGCCAGAGACAGCAATAGGTAAGTACCACATATTGTATTTTATATTGACTTTCCATAGAGAAGCAGAAGCTACAGTACTGGCTGGGATATGAAGATTCAAGTTCTTGTGCTGTTGTGACACTTATTGAGTAATATTGATCTAGTCATACACTTTGACACTAACATCCCACAGAGGGTCTTTGTGAGAAGTATCATTCACTTCCATGTATACCACTTAAAATTTACAGGAGAAAACATTGGATAACATGTGAATAACAGTAATGATTTGACCTTAATTTCCTGATCTTAATTTCCACTGATGAGGTATGCTTTCTGGTAGCAAAGGGGGAATTGCTCCTGCAGCCTTTTGCTTATTCTGGAAATCTGAGCAGAGCAATAGATGGAAGGGCAAGTTGACAAAAATTGCCTAACCTTTTCTTTTATGTAGAATCAGGACATCATCATCAAAGGATGACTACCAGATTAACTAAGGGGCAATGATATAGTACATAATGTCTACAGGATCCCAAAATGAAAAAACAAAACAAAATATCTTTTTGGGAAAAATTGTTAATTAAAAAAAAGGAAATATATTGCCAGATTTTGTTACTGTCATCTGAAATCTCACTACATTTAGGTTAAGAATACAAACATCTTGTGAGATTTGATGATCTCCAGAAATATAGTATATTCATTTTTAGAAATTATTTTAGCCCTTATTCCAGAGGCCACAGGCTGGGAACTATTTCTTCAGAGTTCATTCTATGAATACAAGTAATCCTTCAGTTCATGGGGAGAAGTTTGGGACATCAGTAGAATATCTGGAAAAAGAGCAACTTGATGAACTGAAGCTAGAGGAAGCCAAATGCTTGTGGATGATTACACTAATCAAACGTAATGTTTTGATCTCACAGCATTATCTGTGTAGCTGTCATTCCAGGGTGTCTGTTGAACTTGCACTTCTGGCTTCAAAGATCTAATGAAATAAATCCAAGGGTGGGCAGAACAGGAATACCTTTGCAGTGAATAAACTGCTTTAGAAAGACACTCCCTAGACAGGACTTTTTTTAAAAACTGCAAAAGGCTAAACAAGTAGCAGTTCTGGGGGTGTAAATTGTGGCATGGTGGTTAGGTCTGATTTGGATAGAGACACTAATTAGAACTTCCATTAACGTTTTATCACCACTGTGTCTTAAATCCATATCAGAGGTTAAGGCTAACTATTTGTATGTTAAGAAAACTTTTCTTCCAATATGGATGTGAAAACGAGCTGTTCAGTTTGGGGACTGCAGCATGGGAACACAGGGTCTCCCTAACATATGTGCCAAAATCTGGTCCAGTCACCCCCTCCCCCAGTATTCATAAAACCAATGGATTGGATATTGATTGTTTTTGTATTTGTTCACTACCCAGTTTCCCAGGATTCCGATAAGTTAGAAATATGATTTGGATGCAATCCATGGTGTCCCATTTTATTTGACCCTGAGACTCCTCATACTGACTAAATGTTTAAGCACAAGGCTTTTAAAATAGATGGTATGAAAAAAATATTATCATGGATTTGGTTTCTGAGAACTACCTTTCCATTGACAAAAGAAAAAGATCCAGTGGCCCCTAGTATATGAACATAATTTTCCACTATAATACCATCTGAGGACAGCTTTTAAAAGATGTATTCACATGAATACAAACTTCAAGGAAAGTGTCTTACACATGATCTGCAGTAAACTCTATTTTGTGATGTGGCTACTAATATTTGTGCCCCACAACAATGCGCATAAGCTCTTCAGGTTAAAAGACAGAAAAATGTTCCTCTTTATGGCCATCAACTTCAGCAGAATTCTGAGGAAAATTTGCTGGCAAAAATGGGGTAGCATATCTTTCTGGAAGATGAGCAAAACAGGCAAAGGGCTCGTTTTCAAGCAAAGCAGCCCACCTAGAAGGTGTAGTTATGAGCGGGGGGTGGAGGGAAGGCACTTAAGTCTTAATTATGCAGCTTTTTTTCATATCTTGCATAACTTTTTTTCCTTAATTGCAGGTCTTTTCCCCGATGTGGGCGGAGGCTATTTCTTGCCAAGGCTTCCAGGGAAGCTGGGCTATTTTCTTGCTTTTACAGGATTTAGGCTGAAAGGAAGAGATGTCCACACAGCAGGAATTGCAACTCACTTTGTAGAAGCAGAGAAGGTAAATCTGCCATAGTAGACAACTGCTTATACTGCATCCAGTAGTTCCTTAGCCCTGGTTTTGCGGAAGACAGGAATATTTTTAGACAACCATGTGCAATTTCTGTTCAGGTTCTCCCTTTTTCTTGTAATCCTGTGAGTAAATTTCCAGGCCACCTCCCAAATCAGAGCTAAGTACATGTAAACCCATTGCTTTCAATACCTTGTGTTCAGATTTTACTGGATTTTTCTCCTCTCCCTGCCCTACTTTTGTGTCTCCAAACATCTGTTCCATAGGCCGGGGGGATCCTTTGGAAAATAGGCTGTGAGCTACGAGAAGAAAGACATTTCTGTCTTTCACTGACAGATTCCTCTGTTGGAAGCCCTACCTTAGTTGATAGAAACCAGGGTAGGATACAATGCAGTGGACTTCACAACATCTTACTGTAAGGTAGTTTGGCTGCTCAGAAGTCTGTGCCCTTGTTGGAAGGTCTTTCTTTGCTTTCTCCCTTAGGGTCCACCTGCAGACGGAACTTTAAAAAAAAGCAAAGACACCCCAAAGTTCAGTTGCCTTTCCCCCTCCCTTTTTATAAAATGTAGTGAGAAAGAATGAAGATGAACTAGTTTCCCCAAGGTCTTGAACTGTTGTATCCTTTGTAGCATCAGTCTTGAAATCATGTGTGAAATTATAATTAGCTTATAATTTTTCAAAAACGTTGTAGAGAAAAGGCTCAGTGTTCAAAAAAGGAAAAGCCAAGTTTTTCGTATAACATTGTTTTATAGGTACAGGTAGTCCCCAGGTTAAGAATGCCTGGGTTACAGACAACCCATAGTTAAGAACGGAGCCTATTGTAACAAAATTCGAGTTAAATCCACAATGATTCCAGTTAATTCCACAATAGTTTGAGTTCATTATACAATACTACTTATATAGTATTATACAATGCATACTGTTCTGGTTTACATATGAATTCGACTTAAGGACAGACCTTCAGAACGGAACTCTTTATTGAACTGGGGAATTTCTTTTGACATCAAGAAAAGTTACTTCACTTTTCCTGACAAATGTGATTGGATAATATTAAGGCCTGTATTAAACAACATTCTGGGCTTTTTATTTTTTCCCTCATTAATTATTTTAAATGTTTGAATGTTAGATCTCTTGATAAGATTTCAAATTGTAGCAGTATCCTGTGAAACAATGCATTTGGCAATAGATGTGTATAGTTTTTATAAGTATTCTTTTATTTGCAGATGGTTGCTCTTGAAAAAGATTTGACAGAATTAATATCCCCCTCAAAAGCAAATGTTGCAGATATTTTGGATTCATATCATAAGAAGGTAAATGGAAATTTAAATATATAGTAGATTTCATAATAGGGAATCTTTGTATACAAAAGCACATCTCTATGAAGAAAGCCTGTCTTCATTTTTAATTTTTGGTGGGTCTGTGTGCAGCAGAGGAATGTTCTAAGTCTGGCAAGCCTGCTCTTCATACACTAAAATAGCCTAGAGTTCTGTGTATAAGCTAATTATATACAAATACAAATATAGAAAATGAAGTGGCATGTAAAGCTACTACTTCAAGAGCTACACTGATCACCAGCGTGGTTCTAGGTGCATTTTAGGGTACTGGTTGTCATCTTGAAGGCTTTCATGGCTCAAGACCTGGGTATCTTCAAGAACACCTTCTCTCAGGGGCCACTTTCTGCCTGATAAGATCTAGAAGAGAAGGCTCCTTCAGGTCCCCACCCCTAGAGAATGCCATCTGCAGGAACTGCACTGCCCCCTTTTCTGGAATAGTCTCTCCCCCCCCCAAATAGAGATCAGACTGTCTTCACCACTCTTGGGGTTTTTTAAAGCCATTAAAATCTGGCTGTTTCAACAAGCCTTTGGGGTCTGATGGATGAATAGAACTTTCCTGCAAGGGAACATTTACAATATGCGGCTAAGGGTTGTTCCTGGTGCTGAGGTTTTTGTAATTGATTTGAACTTTGTTGTTCATTATAGTTTATTGGATTCTATTCCGTTATGGTTTCTATATTCTGTGTACTGTATTCTGTTTTACGTGAATTACTGAATTAAATATGTAATTTGTTTTGAGTAGTGTAATGTAATGTACAGTACACTACTCAATGTGTGTACTGTACACACTACATTAATGTACAGTAATGTAAGCTGCTCAGAATCAGATGCGATTGGAGCAAGATATGAACCAATACATAAACATATTTATTACAAATTTCAAATACAGTACAGTCCCATTATTTTTTTTTAATATCCATATACAACATTTAGTTTGATGGATGCACTGATTCTTAAAAATTAGATAAAGTAGAAGCAATTCTGAATTAATTTTTATTAGAAAGTTGTAAATTCAAAGTATAACACAAAGAAGTGTTGAAATAATGATCAGCGGTCTAATCAGGAACTGAATGATGCAGTTGCTTGGAATAACAAGCTTAGCGTGCAATGCTTGAAGTAAACAAAACCTTGAATTATTGAATTATTCCTTTGGGTTTAAAGTTTGAGGTTGTTTCCTTCTTGATTTAGGCAGCAGTGTAAAAGATCTCTCAATGTACTTTTCTTTATTTCAAATAAAACATTGTTCCCAAATAATTGCTCTTCTGCTGTTTCAGTGCTATTCCTACATGGGGTGCTTAGAAGGATGTTTGCTCTTTTTCTGTTAGAACCGTGTAAGGCTACATTCTATATATATTCCAGGGTGTAATTCTAATTCCAAACTCATTGGTTTACTTTTAAATAGATATATGGAGGATTCTTCTCTGTAAGATGTTATTTTTTTAAGTTATGCAGGCTTTTGAAATGCACAGAATGCATCTTTAAATGGAAAAAAAAGATTATGGTTGACTCTCATCTCTGTGTTGCTTGAAAACTTGTGCACGGACAGAAATTGAGCTATAAATCATGTGCTTCTCTCTTATACTTTGTCAGTTTGGCCACAGATTTCAGCACTCAGGTTCTCAGTCAGCAGAAGACTGAATTTATGTCCACGGCAAGACGTTTTCGCAAAGAGGGGAGGGTATGATGATCTGCAAAGATTAAACTTAATGGAGTGGAAACAGTCCGTGGAGTGTCCAAGATACTAGTGTTGGGCCTTTTGTTCTGATTTGTAGCTAATGTAACTGTATTCCAGACATGTTCATATAACAGATACATGGCATGTAACTTGTCAAGAACTACAAATCAGACAATTCTTATCTGCAGGCAAGCTGTTAGTCATCACATTGACATTTCTCATCATCAAAATGTGTCTAAGCAGTTTCCTTTCCAATGTGGGCTATTGTAGGTAGATAGGAGAGTCCTCTGATGGGATGGCTGGATGCTAAATTTTGAAAAATTAGAAGGAAGAATTTTGGAAAGTGCATCTCTTCTCACAATCAGATGTAGAATTCCTTTTCTTTCCAATTTTTCTATCCCCTGGGTGGCTTATCCTTAGATGTGTTTGCTTTTAAAGGAATAGGTTTCCCATTATTGCAATGTTTCTTAAACTTTTTGCTCTCAGGATCCCTTCCCATTTAAAAATTATGGAGGACCCCAAAAGAGCTTTTGTTTGTATGGATTATATTTATCAATATTTACCGTATTAAAAATTAAAATTGATACATTTGCTGCTGCTACCATTTCCCATGGTATGGGATTTTAATATTGTATTATTTTTCAACATAGACTGGCAAATAATTTTGATTTTTCAGACCCCTGAGAGGATTTTGGGGGAACCCCAGAAGTCCTAGGGCCACCCTTTAAGAAACACTGCATTATTGTATACATTGCTCTGGACTTACTTAGAGCTGGAGAAAGGAACCAGTGGTTGTCAGATGACGTTGAATTACAATTCCCAGCATCTCTCATTATGCTGGGTGGGACTGTTGAGAAACATCAGAAAGGCCACAGATTTTCTGTGCCTGATATGGGCTTCTCATTAGTTTTTTATTGAAGATGCTAAATTAGGGCTACATATTTGGGCTGCAGAAATCCAGATGACCACTAAATGGAAGCAAAAATTTAGAGTTTTCAGTATCTCTTTGCTGCCATCAAATAGTCAGCTTGATTTTTGCAGCTTACAACACTACTGTCTCATAACATTCATTGTTATGGGATGTAGTCTTAGCATTATTCTGTCCTCTCATTCATTGGGGGCTAGATGTCTTCTACACAGTGCATCAGAATAGATTCAACCAATTATAGAATATAGCTGTAGTATTATATGAAGGGGCTTCTTTTTTGTTCTAGAAGCACTAAGTCCTTGTGCAAATTTTATCTGCAGTATTTTTTAAAGATATCTGGAATCTGCACCTGAAAGGAACACTCAAGGGCCTAGCATAAACATGCTCCCTAGTATATCACTGGGATTGCACAAGGATGCCTCCTGCAGATCAGAGATTAAGAATAATAAACATTTTTTTAAAAAAACTATCAGTTTCTAATCTGATTAAGATGAGAAAGGTAAAAATGAGCTATTGAGTATAATTATTAGTTTTTCTAATAGCATCGCCTTTGCTTTTTGTTACCATTTTAACTGATTTGGTACTGAAAGGAGTTTTGTTATCTTTTTTCCCTTAGTGCAAACTTGATCAAGAAAAAGAATTTGTCCTTGGTGAACACATGGACAAAATTAACAGGTACTTGTCAGTTAGTGCAGTCAGTAGTGGGAAAGCGCAACTAGCCTTTTGTTTTGATGCTTTCAGAACATCTAGTAGGCTTGCTAGATGTTCTGAAAGCTTCCCATCTGGGTTTGTATTCCCTGCCATCTTTGCTCCTTTTGTTCTGTGTTGTTTCCTTGTTTTTAAATGATTTTAACAATTTGTAAATTGACCAGAGTTGCTGGGAGTTGGGTAGCATATTAATTTAAATCATCATCACTTTGTTGACCTGACTAAGTGGCACTTAAATAGTTGTGGCTCCATATGGGGCTGAATTGTCAATCATAATTTGCAGAAGAGTATACTCTTCAAACTGCTTAAATGTAGTGGTCTATTGAATAGTACTTCTGAGCAAGATGCTAGCATATCATGGAACTCCAACTATTTTTTTTAATGAACAGAAGGAAGTGATCAATCCCAGCAATAACTTCTGCTTCTTAAGTAATAACTATATCTTAGCTCGACTGCCTGTAGGAATTTTTAAAAAGGAAGTTAAAAAAAAAATCTGATATGCTAGCAAATAAATATTTACGGGAAGAAACAGCACTTTCTATCTCAATGCAAAATGTTGGAAGTTTGGGTGGACAACACTTTTCCATCTGATGGAGCAGTTAGAGCTTTACTTTTTGGGGGGGCATGGGGGGAGGTTGTAGGGAGAGGGAGGCAAGATATGAAATGGGTGCCCTGGAGGTTTGGGAGTTCAGAGATTGAGGTGTAGTTTAAGCTTCTGCAAAATGTAAAATTTGTGGTTCTGTGGTTCACTTTAAAACATTTTAGATTTTATATTTTTACTGAAGTTCTACCATAATGGCTAGGGGAAAATTCAGGTGTCCTGCTCAGATTTTAATCTTAATTTAAAGGTACTATATCTTTACATACATTTACTGTATGGCTTTTTTGTATGGTAAAGTACCTATTGCTCATCATAGGTTACAGCACTTTCCTCCCTCTCAAATATGACTCATTTTGACTGAAGAACATTTTCTCTTTTCAGTCTGTTTTCAGCAAACAGCATGGAAGAAATTATCCAAAACCTGAAGAAAGATGGATCTCCTTTTGCACTTAACCAATTAAAGGTAATGTCACATTAGATTTTTATCCTATTTGAAGGATGCCTATATCAAGTCATCTTAAGTGGCATTTTGATGCCTGCTGCATTGTCTAAACAAGGGAGGACAATCTGTAGCCTGCACATGGCCTTTAGGATACTTTTGCATCAACCTGAAAGCCACCTCCCAAACTGTGACATAAAGTAACTAACACAATTATGCTGCTAATTTGTCTTTAAAAAAGATCAAGAACAGATACTTATACAATGGCTGCTGCATTCTGCAGTTATGTTATGAGAGGAAGAGGGATGTATGTCATAAAACTGCCCACCTTCCAAACTGGGGCTTCAGAAAAAAAAAAGTCAGGGCTGTACCTTGTCTTTTGATCCTTTGTAATGCCTTTCCATTAAAATTCCATTACAATCCAGCCTTAATATCCAGAAAAATTCATTCTGATCACCTCCTCCATAGGACACATAAAAATTCCCCACTGAATGGGGAATGAATGCCTTTCCCACATATCTGCTGCTTCTGTTCCACCTTCCTGCTTCTCTCTATGTGAAGGGTATCAGAGCTCTCTCTATCTCCAGCCAGGGGTAGCTCACAGACATGAAGCTGTTATTGACACAAGTCATACAGAGTGCTGTTCAAATCTCTATTTGTTCGTGTGTCTATCTGTCTACTTACCTGCCTACCTATCTGGTTGGCTTGTATTCTGCTCTGAGAGTGTGATGCAAAACTATGGATGTATTTGATTTTTATGCTACTCCTTTCTGAAGAGGTTGAGTTGTTTAAATTAGTCAAGAAATTAAGTGATTGCTTATGAAATTAAGTGTTAGAAAAAACACCAATACTGACTAGCAGTTATATTAATGAGTTATTAGCCCATATGTGTAAAGCCAATTGTGACCTTTGGGTGTGCTGATACTGAGTATATTTTTATTTGCAGGGATTTTCTGTTTCTTTCTGCTTTGCAGCTCAAGCTAAGAACTTCACAGAGAATTAAAAAGTATAGTCCAAAGGGGGAGATAAATTATACAATTTAAAAACCAAGGAGCTCACTGAATTGTGTTGTGGTGGACTCCATGCCCAAACCAGAAGTCCTATAAATGAGTAATAGTAATAATAATTTACATAGTATACAAGTCAAAAGAACAAATGTAGCTCACATTCTGGAAAATGTTGCCAACTCTTGGCCTACATGGTGACAAAGTATAACCTTGAAAAAGTCACCACATCTCCAGCTGTTTCTTTCTGTATTGAAAACTGGAGAATCTCCTTTGATATATCCTGTGTTAAAACTTTCAGACCCTTAAAGGGATTAAAGGGATTTCCCCTTTCATAAAGTCTCAGATCATCATGCCTTTTCTGCAGAACATCATGATTTGTTTTGTATCCATTAGCTAGGATCCCCCAAAGAGTGTAACTAATGTTATCAAGTAGCAGTTGTGTAGTTTTTCACCATTAACCATGGTTAGGGTGAATTTCAGTGAAAGTATAGCACTGTACCATGGTCACCTCTGAGAGAAATGAAAGACTAGGAAAACAGATGTGTGAATGAAGGCTAGAAGGAGTGTGCAAGCTTTGTTGAAGGGTCTGGAAAATGTTTTTGCCTTCATAGTGTACACATTTTAGATAGGCCAGGTTCCAATTTTTTTTTTAAACTACATCTGGGTTTTTTGCTGACATTTACTCATTTGAAATGAAATTATTGACAATGTAGTGGCTAGCACATTTTGCCCTAAATCTGCTTTCGGTTAGTGATGTTCTCTGTGTGCCACAGTATTCAAAGTGAATGAGGCTGTTCTTCATTCATTGCTGCTGCCAACTTGTTTCGCTTCTTCAGTCAAGGCTTCCAGTAGCTTTACTGCAATCGTAGATCAGAATATTTCCAGGCTTTCTTAGAGTTTGACTGCATTTATGTATTTTGTTGCTTGAAATTAAATTGGAAGACTGGATGAAGGTAACCTGCAGCTGATCACAGTAACCAAAAAGGAGACAAATTGCCACATCTTCCTAGACAGTCACGCATCTGTTAATTTCCAGCAAACAGATGGGGGGAAAGGATCCTTTCTTTTTTTATGCCTGTCATTAAGGCAATTGGCCTGTGGAGCTGAGAGTTGTTTTTTGTGAGAAAGCTGCAGAAGTAACTTTCCGTCACCATGCCTTCCTTATGGGAAGAAGGGAGGGCCTGTTCATCGTTGTGTTTTCCCCCACTGCTCTGCCTGCCACTGAAGTAACTGATATAAGTTTTTTACTGTAAACAAAAGAGCTTTGGCTTTAAGTTTTGGCTTAAAGGAGGTAACCTGGGCTAGGTCTCTACTTTACTGATGTATTAGTCTAACTGGAATTATCTTGCCTCTATGTAATTCTCCTTCTCTTTAAATTAAAAAAAATTACATCCTGGAACCTAGCCTTCTTGGTATGGTTGGGGCAAATATAATAGAAAACACTTTAGCTCTATAAAAAAATGAATAATGTATGGTATATTCTTTTACATTCCCATCTTGACAAAGGTACACAGTTTGCAAACTTAAATTCTACTTGCTGTTCATTAAATAGAGTTAGCTCCATGTTTTTCTTGCCCTCTGCTTTCAGGAAATAAGGCTGATGAGAGTTACACACTTTTCACTTTGCTGATATATAGAAGCATGACCTACAGGTATCAAAGGAACATTTTTTCTCTTGTTATCTTAGCAGTAAAAAATATGCACCCTTTTGTAAGCACAGTGGCACAAAAATAATGAAAGGACATTAAAAACATTCTAAAAGGTGCAATACTTCTCTTGTCCTTTATTATTGATAAGTAGGTAATGAAATGCATAAATTTTTCCTGCTTTGCAACAGCAGTTAAGTCAGTTGAGTACCGACTAAGGATATTTGGCACATACATCATTGCAAAGCATAAGATTGTCTTGATTTCAGTGTGTTTAAGCATTATCTTTTGAAGCAGTTCTTTTTAAATAATGAAACATTTGCAACTGTTTTAGCAAAAAGTACATAATAATAGCTAATGCACTCATAAGTAAGATAAAACAAGTCCAAATGGAATCTAGTGAATAAAGTAATAAAACAAGTAAAAACAAGAGTTAACCCTCCAACAGAAGATGGCAGAAGAGGACTGGAAAGCTGCAGGAAAATCAGTGGACAGGACAACAGGCAAGGCTGCTAGAATTTTCCTAGAAAGAGAGCCCTGTCAAGTGCCCAGCTATTAAAGAAAAGTACCCGAGTCTAGTGGATGCCAATATTGCCTCCAGTTAAGAGAAGAGCAGGGACATCAAATACCAGTGAGTATATATCGCTATGAAACACTAACCAAACACTGTGGGGCTTATGCAGTTACAAAAAATTGAAAGTGCTTGGTAGTCTTCAGAGCTCTTCAGCTAAGTCATTTTGTATATATAAACTGACAGATTTCACCTTTCCCTGCTTATCTCCTTTTTAAAAATTCATCCCAGAATGGGTAGCCTTCAAAGCTTTTGAGCTATGTCCTACTGTTTAAAAATATATAAACTGCAGAGTTTCTTTCTTTTTCCCAGCTTACCTCTTTTAAAAAAAAAAAATTCTTAATATTACCTTTCACAAAAAATTGTGATTTGTAGGGATTTGTAAACCTCACTGATTCACGCCTATTTTATCTGGAGCATCATGTCTGGAGTATTTCAATCAGCTTCTGGTTCAAAGCAGTTATTTCTGGAAAGTGCTGAACCACTCCAGAACAGCATAGTCCAGAAGGAGACTTGGTATGGTCCAAAGGGGAACAGAATGTTCCAGAATGCACTAGAATGTTCTGTTCCTGAATTGGGGGGGGGTTCGTACCTCCCTAGGCATTCGTACCTCACCTAAGCCTTCCTTCCATTTCAGAACCCTAAGTGATATAATTTAATGGAGTTATATTAGTCATATAATTTTATATATATAAATAAAATTATAATATAATTTTATATATATAAAATTATAATAATATAATATAATAATATATATAACTAATATAATTATATGACTAATATAATATATATATATATATATATATATATATATATATATAAAATTTATATTAAATTCAGTACAGTTATAACTAATGAATTGGGTTAACAAATATATACTGCACCCACACATAAACATAAAAAAAGTTTATTGTATAATATATAATATATAAAAATAACATTACTATTATACTATAAGTACAGTCTATTTTTTAACCAAGTTGTATTTGTTTGTATTAGAACTGACTTTGTTATTTCTATTTCTTACATGTTCTAATTACATACTTTGGGTGTGTGTGTATATATCAAATGGTTACTTATAATTTCATTGTGTTTTTGTCGAAATATAGCTTTTGGGGTTGTAAAGCTCTATCTGATATATAGTTCAAGTATAATTAAAGGCACAATTATAACAAGTTGCTGTAGGAGGCTTATTATTGGTAGAACGACATCAGGGCATTTTTTTTTTTTTTTTGGTATATGTACTGCCCAATTATTCTGGTATAGATGCTTGCCTGTGATCACAGAAAGCTTTCTTATTTAATAAATTAATAATTACAGTTTATAATAATAATTTTTGCAATGCTTATGTGCTTGCATCAGTAATTAGCAATGCAAGAACAATAATTGCTATTAAATGGATTTTGTATATGAGAACTAGGCAAAACTAGGGTATTTCTCACTGTTTCCTACTTAGGCTTCAATTCTGTAATCACTTCCCTGGGAGCAAATCCCACGAGATACATTTAGGCTTAATTGTGAATAGACATATTGCTCTTTTCTGTTTGTTTGTTTTTGTAAAACATCATTTTATATTGGATTCAACTATTGCGTGTACTGTAGTTTTAAACCTACAGTGGGATGAGTGCAGCTGTGTTCATTCCCCAAGTCCAGGCACATGATGTTAGTTCTTTCTGCACACCCTGGAACAGTTATTTAATAAAACTCAATCTACTGCACGATTAGATGTAACAGATGCCTGTCTTCTATATGTTGTTTTTGTTGCTGTGCAGAGAGTTAATAAGTGCTTATTAAGGGGCAAATGGAAAAAATGGAATATAGTTTTCTGTCATCTGAACCTTTTGATTTAAGATACCTTGGCAACCCATAATACATTACATTTATTGATAGGTCAGAGCAGAACTCAATTCAGGTACAAGATGGGGCAGAAAGAAACCCTGACAGGCAGTCAGATTCTGTTATTCTACTCTACAACAATAAAAAAGTGTTTCTTGACCTTGCTTAACTCAGAGGACTGATATTCCTACACTCAATTAATAAACACTGCACACAGGAGAGATGCTTGATTAGTAAAGCTACAATTTCCCAGAAGATCCCTTAATCTGGGGCAGCTTCATTTCTAGCCGTCTCTTGACAGCACAGCTGTTCATCCATCCATTATTCTTCTTTCCACAATGAGAATAAAAGCAGTTTCTCAAAGAACTAAATGCTGTAGTTGGATGCTGCTTTTCTGCCTGTCTGCCCGATTTTTTTTGAGTCTCCCTGGTCTGCACTGAATTGAAGAATATCAGGTGCTGCAGTTTACCAGGGTTTAAATCCTCCTTGCAAAAATCAGGGTCTCTCTCTAGACAGCATTTTTATCAAGGGCAAGTTAATCTCCCTTGTTAGCATATAGTCTGCCTTTCACATAACTGATTGGTTCTTCCTCCATCCTCTGTTCAAATTCTTAATTTTGACTGCCACCTCCTTTAAGCAACATACATGTGTATGTATTAATAGAAAGGGTCAGTAATGCATTTCTTAGCACTTTCCCTACCGTTCACATTTTTCAGTTGTTGTTTTTTTTCATCATTTCTTTTACATTCTTTTACATCATTTCAATTACCTTGAACCACCAGTGCAGGAAACTGTCAAGCTTGTTAATGCTCCAGGAACATCTTGTTCTGAAAAACACTATGGGTGAAGCATGGATAAAAGAGAAACAGACTTTCCAGTTTAGTTTGTAGACTTAAAAGATTGGAGATGGATAAACTGTCCTGACTCATGTAGGACTGGCTCAGAACTGAGTCCCACAAAAATAGAAAATAAGCTACTTTTTGAAGAAATCCACACTGACTATTAGTTTTCCAGAGTGCAGTATTTCAAAGGATCCCCTGCAATCAAGAAGAGAACATAGGCCTCCTGAAATTTGCAGAGATGCTGCTTTGAAAGCTGCAGCTTGAAAAGCTGCTGGAAGCAGACAGAAGCCAGGAATTCTATAGTGATCTTAGAGTGAATAAAGAGGTTGCTGCTGCCTAGAAACCAGTAGGGAGTGAGAAGTGGGAAAATAGTCCTTCATTGCTATGCTCTATATTGCTCCAAGGTCTTTCAATACTTTTGCTCCTTGTCAGATGTTTTAGAGCTAATCAGAGAGGTATATGTCTTGAAGAAATTGAGAGTTCCAGTGCTCTACTGAAATGCTTCTAGGAACAATTTTGCCAAACATTGCCAGCATTAGTTTGGTATGCATTGCAGTTTTTTGGGATTCTCAGTCCATTGTCCACTCCCTTCATTCCATGTTATGAGTAGGCTTCAGGTTTCAGTTAAACTCAGCTGAGCTCACTCTGGTCATTGCTTGTTGCATCTATATTAGTTCATCAACTGGTACAGGAAGCAAGATGTCAGATATTCATGCATTGTAAGTGATAAGAGTTTGGATTCTTAGGATAAAATTGATAAATAGTGTGTCTTCTGCAGGAGTTCCTCATTAGAAGGACAGTCAGGTATCAAATAAGCCTCTTTTGGCAGTCTCCTGACTGTAAAGAAAATAAAGGAACTGGAACATTAAGGATGAAAGTAGATGCTATTAATAAGCTAGTCTGTTTTGGGTTTTTTCTTTTTAATGTGTGTTGTTGTTTGCTTTGTTTTGCTATTTTGTAGAGCAATATTTGTCCTCTCATTGCTTCCACTATTTAGCCAGCTGGTAGTGACTCATGCATTCAAAATCAGAGGTATAAAACTATCCTGCTTGTGCTTGCAGGATCTGCCCAGCAACTACATATTAGCAGATATAAAGGCCTAGGCAAAATGGGTCACTGCTTTTATCAGCTGACATCTGGAAAAAGCAGGAGAGCTGAGTAATCAGGAGCAGAAAACTGGTTGAGCACTGGAAACCTGCCACTTGTTCCTATGGGTTGGGAGTTTTCATATTCTGATAAAAAGAACAGCAATTGGTAAATCTGTTCCTTTACCTATTGAGCACCACATAGCTTGCAAAGCTGAATGTTACAGTTAGCCAGACCATTCGAGCTTCTGTTTCTACATTCTATGAAAAACATACATAAATCTTTTTCGGCAGCAGACAGAAGACCATTCCAGACACAAGAAGACCCCTTCTTTGAGAAAGGAAGTTGTACACCACCTTACCCAAGGACAGAGACTTTCCTCAGTCCTGCTCAACTAAAAAAGAAAGTATTGACTTCGCTCCTCCTTTTACCAATTTCAGCCCCCCCCCCCGTATGCATTCTTTCTCATACTGCACCATAACTAAGTAGTTGTTCACAGAAATGTGTACTTTCTGCCTAAGTTTGGTTCCATTTTTTTCTTGAAACAGATTATTTTGTATTCTTTTTTTCCTGGTTCTTCTATACACACAGATCTCTTCATTCTCTTGATGTCCAGAGAGCATTAACTTTCTGTGTATACAGTATATGTTTGTTTGTTTTATACATTGCCATAGTTGGCAAATACTCCCAGTGATTAAAAAACATAAAAACATATATCAATATAATATTACTGCCTAAAAGCATGTCAGTAAGAGTAAGTACCACAGAAGGCAAACCACAGGCTGCACCAATCCTGTCATCCTCCAGAAGGCCTTTAGCACAGGTGTTTTGTGGCTACAGTGGCTCTCATTCATCAATAAATGGGCGGCTGCATTTTGCACCAAATGCCATTTCTGAATGACCTTCAAAAGCCAGCACCATGTACAGTACTTTGCAGTAGTCTAATTGTGTGGTGATAAGAGTGTGAGTTACCACTGGCATGTCCTTCTGTTCTAGGTAGCCCTCCCACCCATGTCCTGTAACTCTCAATCCAACAATAGCCTAAGTTATCAGCATATTGATGATGCCTCATTCCAAACCAATGGATGACATCTCCCAGAAGTTTCATGTAGATGTTGAGAAGGAGAAGAGGCAGGACTAAACTTTGGCACCTCACAGGGGAGCACTTATCAGGCCAGTCTTTCCCCCTCCCTTAACTAGAATGACCTGTTCTACAGTAGAGTCATTGTAAAATAATTGTCCCCAACTGCCAACAGTCAGGTTTTTGTATAGCTCAACTTCACACACAGCCATTCATACTCCATCAGGACACTTGGTCACAAGAAAGGTGTTTCATTGCTACCATACCTTCCCAGACTTGGAGTTGAGTGCTGAAGGATCAAAATCCAGGGGGACAATAACCTAACTCCTATCCTTTCACAACCCAAACTCACCATTAGCCAACCTTGATGGCCAGTCATCTGGTAAAAGCCATTTCAACTGCCAATCTGTACTCACCCATACTCTCTATTACTTCCATTCTATCCTAGCTGATATCTTCCTATCCCTTACGTCTCCCTCTTAGTAAAAGCCCAGGTGCTATCCCTTCCTTTTTTCACTCCAGCGAGGGGCTTATCCACCAACCAGTCCTTTGGCTTTTCAAAGTTAATTAAAATATTTGGAATGGTTACTACAGCTATTATAAAGTTTAATTATGAACTGTCCAAGCAGCAGTGCCCACTTGATATCTAAGGTCACTCCACACAAATTATGGTGACACTTGCAGCTCTTCATTGTATTTCTTTACCAGAGTTGTTCTGTGCAGCTATCCATGGCCAACCTTCTACATTTATTCCACATCATCATTTGATTGTCTACTCTTATAAGGTCTTTTCTGAGCATCATCCCCTCCTCCAGGTAACAAACTGGCCCACAGAGAACACAATAAAGAAAAACCAGCTATAAGGTTTTTTGAATGGCCATTTGGGAATTCATACAGCCTGTCCTATTTCAGTATCAGTGACATCAGGGGTTTTTTGTTTGTTTGTTTTAGTATGACCATGGAAACTGAGGAAGCCATATCTAATCATCCATGGTATGCATGGAGGGTGACAAAATACCTTAGCACATGGAAAATGACTAGTTCTGCCCCTGTATATGATTCCAGAGCTCCATTAGCTACAGCAGGTTACTTAAGAATCAACTTCAGATTTGCTGTTTCTTATGTAATGTTTCTTATGTAATGTTCACTCTCTAGGCCATCATAGTATAGCTTTATCTTATGTGACTGAGCTAAAAGTTATGAGGAGAATTACAGTATTACAAATCTGTTATGAGAAAAATAATGAACCAAAGACCTTTAGATGAGGATGAGATGAAGAGTATTCATTTCATGATTGAAACCTTGTTTGAATGTATGTCTTTCAGGAATTTTCAATTTTATTAGGGTGTGTATCTTTATTTTTATCTTGTATAGTTAATCTACTCATTACTTTATCTTCTGACCTGAACTTGTAGCTTGCAGTTTCTCTTCTTTGGGATCAAATATTCACACACCAACTATTTCTTGTTTTTTTCCTCCGCAGACAATCACTAAAATGTCCCCAACATCTTTAAAGATAACCTTTCGGCAGCTTAAAGAGGGAGTTTCTTTGAACCTGCAAGATGTACTCACAATGGAATATAGATTGAGCCAAGCGTGCATGGTAAGGCATGTTGCATATTGGCACCTTCTGAGCACTTTGGCGTATATTTTTATGTCAGTAGATATGGCTTATAGGACCACTAGTATTTCCTGTAGTCCACTAAGGATATGAACTGGAATTCTCTATTCCATTCTGTTGTTGTACACTGTTCTCTGTGAATGTATTAGGCAAGGGGCAGACCCGTTAGCCAAAAGTAAACACAATATCCCTCCTCTACCATACCAGAATGTCAGATTTTTTTTCTTCTATTTTACTATTCCTTAAAGGGACAGCAGCTTCCCTCTGGTGCTTGACCTCCAAGATCTCAGTAGCTTCATTTTACTTCATTGGGTTTTAAATGTCAATGTTAGTATTTTATCTTCTGCAGAACAAGTTACAGGGCACATTGCTCTTCCACTGGCTCTGTTCAGTATTGTTTCATATTATTCTTAATAATGAGGATGATAGCCAAGATGTGAAGGGACCATACCAATCACCCCGTAGTCATGTTAACCCTGTTTCTCCACATTTTGGGTACGTTTGGCCAATTGATGTCTGATGTTGCTGTCTTGTGGGCTGTGAGAAAAACTTTGATTGGATGGTGATATAAAGCTGAGTGGTGTGCTTTCTCTACTTCTGTATGAGGATTTGGGGGCTCACCATATATACAGTTCTCTTGCTTATGTTTTTCAGGGGGTTGGTATACTTTTACTAAAGCTTTATTTTCCTGCAGCTACAGCTTTCCGTGGGTCTGTGTAGGAGATATCGCTTTTCTCACCCCTTCCCTAGAACTTATAAAGAGGAATTCAGTGTTTAAAACAACCTAGATTGTCATTGCCACTTCAGTGGAGTCCTTATGTTTTGTCAGTATTGATGATCAAACCTTTTGAGTGATTAGTAACTATAGGCCATATGTTGGAAAGTGTCCTTCCTTCTGGTTATCACATCAACTCAACAAAGCAGATAAACTACAGGCTGACCCCACTTTTTGTATCTTTCATAAACATAAGGGTGTGTTCCATCCAGATAAGAATGCACATGTACTTTTTTCCTAAAGTAGTTTTGAGTTTTTAGTTCAGTCAAAACATTATATTACCTGTTTTTCCCCAGCTCCAGCAACTTCACTTGAGACTGCACTATACACTCTGAAAGTTTGTAGAGCTTTAGCATTCTATATTGACTATGCTTGCTTCTTTCAAAAGATTGAAAACTGTTTCTTTGTTATAGGCAAAGAAAGAACTATTTTCTCTTTTCTCTATGCACATAATTTCCCATTGGGTGATAGAGACTGTTCATCTAGTTGTTATTGTTGTTTTGTACCTTCAAGTCAGTTTTTGACTCCTGGCAACTGTCTGGACTGGTCTCTGTAGTTTTCTTAGCAAGTTTTTTGGAAGTGGTTTGCCATTGCCTCCTTCCTAGGGCTGAGAGAGTGACTGGCCCAAGGTCACCTGGCTTTGTGGTTTTGTGTCTAAGGCTGGCTTTGTGTCTAAGGCAGGACTAGAACTTCCTGGTTTTTAGCCTGATGAACCACTACACCAAACTGGCTCATCTAGTTTACGTATTAATAACATCTAGTTTACGTATTAATAAAACTTCCACTACATTCAGTGAAGAGGTGATAACAGTGTCCATTATAGCCACTTCCTGCTATCTGTCATACTGCCATCTAGTCTCAGCCCTCAACCTCTGGCACTATCACCTGGAATGCAGACCAGGTGAGATACTGCATTTGAAAGGGTGCACATGTCATCAGTTCTCCACTGACTTCCTACCCACCACCAGTAAGTGTACTTTGCTATTCACTCATGTACTGTATGTGAAGCTCAGAAACCATAGTGAAAAACAACCAGTGGCTTATCTGCAACTGATTCTTTAAGTAAAAATCTGTACATTCATACAACCCTCCAATTGATCCTGTGCAAGATCTCACACCTCCATAGGGATCTCATTGCAGAATCTCAAAGAAGTGAGCTACAAATGATACCAGATTGAAAATTGATATACAAAAGCAGCATTTAGATTTTTTTCTTGTGAAAAAGTGATATGGGAACAAAATGTAGGAAGAAATTTAATGTTATTTCAAAAGCGTGCTAGGGGATTGCTATAATGAATTCTTTTATCTTACAGCGAGGCCATGACTTCTTCGAAGGTGTCCGAGCAGGTAAATTTGAAGCCAGAGTGCCCATTTCAAGTAAATTACAATCCAGGCTTAGTGAGATCCTTCAGAAAACTATTAGTGCAGGCATGTTACTGGTGGCATAGGAAGACACAGGGACAGTTTAAGGCATGGTCTTAGGTCACAGTATTTCTCTCAGACATTTGCAAAATGTGCTATCTGGTGACCTCTTCTTATTTGAGATAGTTTTAATAATGTTAAATAATAAAAGTGATGGTAGAAAACAATTATTAAGTTATTAAAATAATTAAAGTAGTTATTCAGGGCCTCAAGCAGTTTATTTTTGCTGATGCCAGAGGGATAGTGTGAATTAATTAATCAGATTTAATTAATCCTTCCTCTTTGCTGAAATAAACATCTGTTAATGTCTGACTTTTTTTACATTATACCTATCTGACCAAAAATGTACTTGACTAAAGATTCTTTTACTGTTTTAAAATTACTGCCCGGTGAAGTTTTATCCTCTCATGCAGTACTTGAGAATGGTGATGTAGTGTATCTCAAACATTAAATGAAGATGTAAAACCACTTCAGAATGCAGGCAAGAGAACTACATATCACAGCGTGAAAGACAAAAAATAACCCCTTGATTATGGAAACTGATTTTTTCCCCTCTCCTGTAAATATTCAGTGTGTGTGCACGTTGTAAAGTATAATCTCCTTCCTGCAGTCTGAATTAGTATAAGTTTGATATTGTGGGACTGTGGGACTTTTGGGGGTGTGAGGGAGAGGGTGATGTAATACACATGGATGCTGATATTGAACTAGTTTTTATTATGGTAAAACTTTTTTCTTTGTAATTTTCCCCCTGTAAATTAAGATGATTATGTTGTAGAGATGGAGCATCTGTAATTTTCTGACATTTTGGACTACAATTCCTATTATTCCTGGCCTTCAGTTAAGCTTTCTGCAGCTACAGATTTGGTCCAGAAAACACATGGAAGATCACAAGCTTCCTACTTTTGAGTTACAGGAAGAGCTCTATCTGAATTTTAGTTTAGATTATTTTGTTCTGGTCTTACTGCTGAAGAAATATTAGTATGCCATGTATAAAACAGCATATTGGTATGCTATGTACAAAGAACTGCAGTTACCTGTAACTGCAGATCTTTGAGTGATCTTAGGTGAATCCATACAGGTTATATGCCTATGCAGAGCCCCATTAACAGTCTTCCACGGTAGTGTTTCTCATCTGTGGGAACTTCTCGATGTTGCACTTTACCTTCCAGAATTCTCAGCAATGGCTTTACTGGCTGGGTAATTTGGGGAGTTAAAGTCTACCCATCAGGAAGTTGGTAAACACTGTTCTAGAGTTTATAGCATTGTTTATACACAATAGATAATTAGTGCAGTTCCCACAAATCCTTTCAGTATCTAAGGCTGGATATAGTGGATCAGAAGGAACAATGAAGTAACCTGAGACAAAGTGGGGTAGATGGTGTGTGAGAATTCATGGATGACTACTCAAAAACCTACACTTGCAGGTGAATAATTAGTTATTCATTGTAGTCTTGGTATTCATATACATAGGTGAATAGTAGTCTTGTTATCTGGAAGCTAATATTATTAAATAAGGTTGCTAATATAATTAAATAAGGTCTGGTTGTCATAAAGTGAGAAGAAATGATGACTGTTCCAAAGATTGCATTTCTGTGGGAAGGGAGGTCCAGTCTATGGTCCTAAATGATAGCAGAGGGCTGAACCAATATGAGGTCGTGATTCAAGTGGAAGAACGAAACAAGGAAGGATGCCTTTGTCATGTACACAGGTTTCAGTTCAATGAATAAATATCATGGTCACCAGGACATCTATCTTCCATGAGATGAGGGGAATTGGGGCATTGGCAATGAGCTTAAAGGGTTTGACAGTCTAGAACAGGTGAAATACTCCAGACTAAAAGTGCCAGAGACACTGAAGGAAAGAGATGTACTAGCCTATCATGAGATGCTTCACTAGCAAGTATAAAAACAAAGTACTACCCCGTAAAAGAAAAAAAAATGAGATGGCCATAAGGTGTGCTCTAATCAAAGAATAAGCCAAACATTTCTATTTTAAATGCAAGAGAAAGGCCAAAGCATTATGGGGTTAAGCTAATTCTGCAAGTGGAAAGTGCTTGTGGAAAATCCTTTTCAATATAACCTGCTCTACCCTCAGATCCTCTGAATAAATCCTCTGAATATGTAAGGTGGAGGGAATCAGGGTCTGGATGAAAGACTTGTCCCTGATGTATACAGAGGAGGTTTGGTTCATCTAGAAGGTGTGCAATGGGCAAGGCAGGGCAAACAATGGCTGCTAAGTCCACTAAGATATGCTGAGAATGCAGCTGGTCAAATTCCTATTGGTCTTTCCCAGAATTCTGAGTAGCAAGGTAGGTAGCAATATATAAAACTGGGCTATTCCAAGAAAAACAATGTTCTATTATGGCTGAGCTAGTCTGCAAGGTGGTTTGTTCCAGGCATATGGTTTGCCAATGCAGAATCTGTAACAGAAGATACAAAACAGGGGCATATTTTGTGTTACTTTATTATTAGACTGTCATAAGTGGCTAGTGTAACTTGCATAGTCTAGCCATGGAGATAGCCTTGGATGGCTCAGAGTGCCTTCCAAGGTATGCGGAGTTTGAGTTCACTGAAGCATCTCAGTGCATTATGGCTGGACAAAGGACCAGTGCGGAGGGTTTGGAGGAGAGCTCTCAATCCAAACATGGAGGCATTGTTGGTAAGGACATGCAGTGTGGGGGAGGTATAAAGAGTGCCCCACCACTGAGACTGAATTGGCAATCAGGGTGGAATTGAGAGGAAAAGCTGTTTTATATCTGTGCCCACAGTAGTGGGGCAGAGGTACCACACCGGAAGGGATATATCTGAATGGGACTAAGTAAACTAAGCCGCAGCTGCCATATATCTCAGTTGTTGAAATAATCCAGTATGAATGTTGTTAGTTATGAGTTCAGTACAATTCTGACTTCATTGTATTTGCCTTGTTCATGCTGAAAGTTATCTAGCAAACATGCCCTCCCCAAATGTTACTACAACTTATTACAGTAGAGATGTTTGCACATATGCAAATAGTTAGGATTAATTGGTTGACCTTAAGTGCCACCCCAAATATAGCTGCAGAATAGTAAAGTCTGAAAGCATAAATAAAATTGTTGGAATTTAGTTATCCAGAAATTATAAAGATAGAGGAGTGCAATACTCTGTAATGGCGCTGCATGCTGTATAGTCATAGGAGAATTGGCTTCTCTGCTTTATGTTGGATAGCGTATTTTTCTTTTCCAAATATTAACAACATTATAATCAGAATATTGAAGCAACCATGAATTGTCTATCAAATAAAAGAAAACAAACAGAAATCCTGAAGTTTGAAATCCATATACTTTATATGAAATAATTAGTGGGTGTTTGGCTTAAAAAATAATCATTTATTATTACTTGGCCAGATACTCTTTCTGACAGAAATTCACCATTCAGATTAGGAATATAAATAGTAAAACACCTCTAGTGGATTGCAAAAATACATTAAATAAATAAGTGCTTTAATGTTGGATTCTCAGTCATTCTGTTTTCAGGAGATGGGAATTAAGGTACTTTTCCATTCAAGAAATCCAGTGAACTGTTAGTCCCATCTTCTATAGAGAATGCATCAATCATACATAGTGTACTGATCTCTACAATGGTTTACCTTTGATATGCATTAAGAATAATATAAACTGATGCTTCTGGTATAATTATTAAGGAAAGCATTGTAACTGTAAGCATTTTTCTTTTCTCTACTAGTACTTATTGACAGAGACCAATCCCCTAAATGGAAGCCAGCTGTTCTTGAAGAAATAACAGATGAATTTTTGGACTCGTGCTTTAAATCTCTTGGAAGTGATGACCTCAAGTTATAACAGTGTTTTACTAATGTTAAAATCAAAGCCTGTTTTATGTAATAGAATAAAATGCATGGTGAATTTAATCCAATAAATTATTTCATCATGTAAAGAAAAAATTGGAATTGACTGAAATGCCTTGAAGAGGACATATTTTTCAGAGACAAGCATAATTCTAGACTCCAGGTGTTTGGTACCTGTACATTTTTATTTCTCTGTAAAACTGGATGTAAAACGAGACACTCTGGATCAGCTAAAATAATTATGTTATATAGACAGTTAAATATGGCAAGTATGAACTGCACTAATTCAAAGGAGAGTGAGCAGCAGTCCAAAACAAGTGATGTTGATGCAATATATCTTAGTTCTCTTTTACGATAAATGGTACTTTGTTTTTATTTGCAGTCTATAGGTGCTCAGAGAATTCTATAATTGCCCCCTGTAGTTCAGATACAGCTATAAAAAATGATCTGTTCCACCACTTCATCCTCACTGACAAAACTAATACACGAAAGGATTCTTCCTGCTAATTGAAATCTGTGACCAAGTGTATGTGGTAACTGGGGCATATGATGCTGCTTTAATAGACTGATAAATGCTGACACATGACTAAAGCTATCCAAAATTTTGATACTATATTTTGCATCAGCTTATGTTTTGTATACTAGATTAGCTAGTACATATCAAACATACATACTATAGGATATAGTATGTATATTAGAATACATACTATATTCATGTCTAGAAGTAAGAAGGTTATGCGCAACTCTGGCAGGATGAGTTGTTTCTAAAAAAAAGATAATAATATGGCTAGCTAAACCAAAGCAAAAGCTACATTGCCTTCAGTTGCCCATCTAAGAGTAAAGATAGGCCTAAAACCACGCAAAACTGCTCACCCACTCCTTTTTAAAGGAAATATATTCCTCCCAAATACTTTCAGTTTGTTCTACTTCTAGTCTTATTCAGGACTTCTACAGTTTTCCCTAGAATAAGATGGAAGAAAAGAAATGCATGTAATGCCAGAGCAAAATCATTTTCTGACTTAACATGAGGACAAGTTGCAAACTATGGGTCTCACAAGGCAAAATCTGAATGAATTTCCACATCCAAAATTATCTTCAAAGACCTATCAGCCTACTATGGCTGAAAAATATCCCATTTATATTTATTTAATTTGACTTAGATGCCACCCAACTCCAAATTGATTCTGGGTGGCTCACATCATGAAAACAAAATAACAAATATTATAATCAAAAGTTAGAAAATACATTAAACAAGAGGACAAATCCGGTCAGCCTTAACAAAACATATGCACCAGGCAAGTGGCTCCAACCATCCTAGCCCAGACCCTGGGAAAAGAACCAGGTCTTTAAGGTCCTCTAGAACTCCATTAGAGTGGGAGCCACCCAGATCTCGGAGGAACCTCATTCTGGAGGACAGACACTGTGACAGAGAAGGTATACTTCCAGGGTCTTGATAACACTGCTTAATTGAAGGAACCTGGAGAGCACCAACCCTGTTGGATCAAGCCAGCTAGGCCAACATCACAGGAAATAGGCAGTCCCTCAAATAGCCAGGACCTATGCCATGTGGGGCTTTATAGATCATACACAGCACCTTGAAAAGCAAACTGGCAACCTGTTCCGCTCACTGTTCACACTGATTCCCGACCAGTTAAGCTTCCAAGTGGTCTTCGAGAGTACCCACATGTAGAACATGTTGCAGTAATTGAGCTGTCAGGTGACTAGAGCATGAATGACCACCTGAAGGGCTTCCCAATCTAGGAAATGACACAACTGCACACCAGATGAAGCTGTGGAAAGGCCTTCCTGGCCACAGCTGCTACCTGCTCATTGAGCAGGAGCTATGAGTGCAGACTCCCAGATTGTACATCATGCTTGAATTGGGAAGTGCCACCCTATCTGTCCAAAGTTAAAGATGGAATATCCCCAGATCTAGGTTGCACTTGGTCTTGCTAGAATTGAGTTGGAGACGGTTCCTCCCAGTTGCTCATATCAGCTTGCAAGAACCGATTGTTAAACTTTGGGAATTTAACACTACCATCCTGGTTCTGCCACAGGTCATCTACAAGTGTGACCAGGGCTATCTCCGTATTGAATCCCAGCCTGAAATCCAAATAAACAGGTCTAGATAATCTAGGATTCTTATCTAGAAGGAAATCCTAGAAAGATAAAGAACTGTAACCAGGATGATGGCTATTCAAGTAGAAAGTGGTTTTGTTCTAAATATCTGTAATATAAAATACAGCTACAGCAAAAAATAATTCACCCAAACTATATGGATCAGGGTAGACAAGTGGTCTCATGCTTATGACTAAACAGTGCACATTTTGGGAACCAAGAGTCATCGATCGATGATAGATGAGGCTTTGCAAATATATTGTAGGTAGAGCAATACTGTCCCACTATTATGCAAATAATCCCTAGAGATGGAGGGCTGTAATACACAGACACAAATTGTGGGTATATGCACATAGACCAGACAGGCCCATATTATTTCACTGCACAATCCTATTCAAGAATTACATTTTATTAGTGTTTTAATATTCTTCCGTTCTGATTCTTTCATGTGATCATGTTCTATTCTATTGTTTTTAGATAACTAGTGATTAGTCAGTAAAAATGTATATATCACAACTGTGTATAAATCTCTGTTCTGGCTTCCTTAATATGCTTTTCATGAATAGATAGGTCATATCACCATTCTTTGCAAGTTTCCATGGCAATAGATGATGTAATAATGTTAGAATTTAGATTTTTCTGAAAAAACAAATGGAACTGGGAAATCTTTGAAATGTGTTCAGTAACCATGAAGAAGTAACAAGGTACAATGACACAACAGAACACCACAGAGCAGTAACAATTACCTGCAGCCTTTCAAATCAAGATTTTAAGAAATAGAAGGGAATTCGTCCTAGCTCAGTGAGTAGGGGGGAAATTCATAAATGTGTAATCCTCATGCAAGGATTGCTGTGAATGTTTCTATTGCTTGCTGGGATATTCACCACACTTGTCCATTTCTTCATGTGCTGGACTAGAGAAAGCAGGACTCTATTTTTTCCTTTCTTCTGGAGGTAAAAAAAAAAAAAAAATGAAATGGTCCACTAAAGAGATAATTATCTTGTTAGCATAACTTGCTTTGCCTTGGCTTTTTCAGCCATTTCCCAGCTTCAAAGAAAAAATGTCCTTTTTGGCTTAAGCACTAGGAAATGACAGATAAGGGTTAGTCCAAGCATTGTGTTGTACTTTTTCTTCAAACATCTGAAAGCAGAACCATGGACATTCCTCATTTCACCCAAACCATTCACATATTTCACAGCATGGGTGAAATGGCACTCTGAGAACTTTTAGTAGATGTACTACATTTGATTGGTTCTTAAGTTTTAAAAGGTTTTGCCAAGGAGCCATTCTGTTTGGAAGCAAATTTCTACACATTTGCAGCCAGTTTTGAGACTGAAATGTAAAGGTCTTCTGGCAGGTGTCAGAGTCAACATTCATATCTAAAACAAAAGAAAATCTCACAATCTTCATACTTGAATGGACTTGGTATGTCTAAACATGCCAATTTTACTTCACAGATTGGTAATTCTTATATGAATATTTAAGAGCCCAAGCTTTTTAGGGCTCTCATGCATATCTGAGTTCCAGATAAAGGTGTAAAGGTATAAGGTTTTTTTCTTTATTCAAACACATCTGCAAGCAATTAGCTGATGAGAAGGAAGAATGCATATGCTAGAAACAACTACATGGTAGTTTAGGGGTGGAACTTCCTTCCTTAAACTGTTACCTAAATGACAGTCATACTGCAAACAGTGATTTAAAATATAGCTACTGTTGTTGAAGGAATAAGGGACAGATTGGATTTAACCTACTAAGCCTATGGAAAGAGATCCAATCTTGGAGATCCTGTGGAAACTGCTGGCTCTTACCTCTTCAAGAGCAGGAAGAGGGAAATGAGGAGATTACTGGGCAGGCCCTGGCTGTATCATGTACAATCGCTCAGTTAATATCATTATTATTTGCCCAGTTGTTAACTCTTTTTTTTTTTTAAGTATCTTGTTAATTCCTGTAGGGACAGATCACCATGGATAAAATCTATCTATGTAGTTGCTAAGAGCCGACAACAACTTTATGGCATAATCATAATCAGACCACTTGTGATAATACATTTATGTAACACTATAGTACAGCTTTGACAAAATCTAATACTGAGTCAGCCTGACATTCAATGTACAATTGTATTTGGGCCGTGTCCACTAATGAAACGATACTATGTAGAATATATGCATATGTATATTTATTAGGAATGAGGGAGTTCTGGCTCTGGAGAAGTCAAATTACTTTCTGTTACTTGCCAGAACAATTTCCAATTTGGCATGTGCTTGTCAAATATTACTGAAGAAAGAACTGCTATGAAACATTCTGCTCCAAAGGGAACTACACTATAGAGCATCTGAAATAGATAATTTCCATCTATTAGGGCTTACTTTTTTTTGCAATAATGAGATATACCAAAACAAAATGATAGCCCTCTCCTGGGGATAATACTGCCTTGCTCCTTCTTTTGATTCTGTACTGAAAATATACTCTAGAAATGGTGTTGTATTTATTTAGAGAAATTAAAATACAGCTTAGTTTAAGCAGTTCATGCTATTATAATCTCCTTTTTAAGAGTTAATTATGTTGCCTGAATAGCTAAGAGCATGATGGTTGTGCTTTCTTGGAATTTAATATTAATATATTATGAACACACTCCCACATTTTCAGTAGTCACCTTTCTCCATATACACAAGTTACTACTCTCATTCTGTATTGCACTTTTGCCTTATACTCTGCCTACTCTTCCTACTGATAATAGCACCTTAAAATTTGGGCTGCTCTTCCCAATTTCCCTTGATGCTAAGCTAAACAGTGTTCTTTCTTACACTTTCATATTGATTACTTTGCTAGTAATATGTAATAACTTGCAAAGTCATTGTAATTTAAATGATTTTTTTTCTTCCAACTATTAAACATGTATGTTTTTTTGTATGTTCTATTGTATAAACTGCATGTGCACGTCTTGGCCTGAATTTAGTATGCTCAACTGAGTAAAATTGTAAAATAACTAGTCTCACTTCAACAAGATTGTCAGAAATGCCTTTGGAAAGAAAGCTTTGATAGTGATATAGAGCCCTGGTATGGTTGAGACTCATGCTAAGTAACTAAATCCCCTTTATGTCAAAAGTAAAATTAAGCACCAATATTTCTCCTTTTTTTCAGGATATTTTAGCTCAATAGTAATTATATAGCTAAAACCTTATTCTGAAACCCTGGTCCAAACATTCCTTCCTCCCCCTTCCCCATGCCTATTTGGTTGGGGAAGGGTTGCTTTTGTTTTTTAAGGGTACCTATATTTTGCTCGGGTCCATTGTTATGCTCCTGTAGATATTGAAATGGGACTTACCGGAATACTGAATTACTCACTACCCCTAGAACCATTTGATGTTATTGTGGTTCTATTACAACTAAAGGCAAGATTTTACCTCAGTCAAGATTAGCTGTGTGTATGATGACTTTTAAAATCACAACTGCTATCATATGAATGTTGCTTTATTTGTGCTAGCACCAAAACATGAGATGCCTCACAGGCATGTTGGGAAGCCAAGCCCTGCAATTCATGGCTCATCGCTTTCTATGAACGGGATGTCACTGTATTTGCTTTCATTCATTGCCCATTGCTTCACAGCTTGATCCAGAATCTCAAGGGAAAGACGGTGAGCAAAGTCCAGCACTGCAGTGTTTGTTGAAGATGACATCCCAGAGTTTGCCTGAATAAGGGAAGATTTTTCTAGGTTACATCCACTATCGTATTTGCCGACTTCCCTGCTTCCATCGTCTAGAATTGTATGTGGGAAGGGGCTTTTGGATTTTATACATCCCATGGTACGACTGCTGTTCAATTTAGCTGCACAGTCAGCCTTGATGTATTGTCCTTTAGAAGGGTACAGAATGTCACTTTCTTGCAAGCAGAGATGAGAGTATGCACTTCTCCCAATATCTGTGGGTAAAAAAATTACATTGCAGGGTTTAGAATGTTACTTCTTCAATTTATTTTTGTGTTCGGCACATATAAAAGCAGATTTATAAAAAAAAACGTGCTAGTATGAAGGAAATCTTGGGAGTTTGTTTCTGTTTCAGCCCTAAATGGAACTAGTTGTTTCATAATTTTCATCAAGTATCTAGGCTCTCAACTGAATTCTTCTCAGCATCTTAACTACCATAAGTACTCCCAATCCCACCTTCGTCCTATTTATAATGAACTGGGCTTGAAATAATGACCTTACCAATGGTATCACCTTACAGCTAGAATCGGTTTTGTATATTCAATATTGGATACTCAAAAAAGTAGCTGCAGCATACTAATATGCATGACCTCATCTAGGATAGACACACAGCACTCCCACATTCAGGATTACATAGAAGAAAGTTCACTAACTCACATTTATTTATCAAACTTTCAAACTCATAGTAAGATAAAGAAGAGAATCAAGAGTGTGGGCTTCTGGACATTACTGGGATTCTAGATTGTTTAAAGATAAATAAAATTCATAACTCAGCAACCATTGACTGTTATGTTCAATTAACAGTATTAATAGCCACTAGTTAACTACTCCTTAAGAAAAGTCAATAGGCTGTTGGCAAAGTATTACAGCAGCTACAAACATAGGAAAAAAGAAATTATGGGTGCATGAAAGTACATTCCAACTCATGTTAGCAATTTTTGAATACAACGTCCTTCTTTTTGTAAAATCTCAGGAAAGCATTTGAAAACTCTTCTGGAAAACTGCCTCTCAGCCTACTGTTCTGCCTCACCCCTTCACTCCTTAATTATTTAAAAAGCTTACGTTGACCCACGCTGATCTTTTACGAGATGTAGCAGAAGATGTGGATTTCCTTTAATACTGGCAGCCTTGCAGCAGCAATTCATTGCACTATGGAAGTAGACCTTGAATCTAAAAATAGTCTACCCAACAGTGGACAAGATATTGGAAGCAGAATGGTTTATGTTAAAATGCTCATGAAGACACAATGTTGTTTAAAACACTATGATACTTTGTGGAGCATATGGAAACCTGTTCTGCATATTTTGAAGTGTCAACACATAAGTATTAAAAAATGAAACCCATACTCAGCTGGGCCCTAACCAGCAATTAATACTGATACTCACTGCAATATTGTTCAGATTCATCAAGATTACTTTATACTATATATAGAAATGTGGTATTATTCTAGCTCATAAAACCCTTATGACCATGTAGCACATAGACCAATCACAGGTAAAGAAGTGAAAAGCCCCTCCCCCACCAACTACCTACCACTGATAACATAGACTTTTAAACTGAGAAGTAACAGCCTTAGTATTTTGGGCAGGGCTGCAAACATTTTCCTGTATTTTCAAGATTACCTTACCTATGTTTATTGAAGATATGGTTCTTCTAAACAATATTACCAATTAAGTTGCACTTACAATAACTGACTGATTTTCTAGAACAAATAGCTGTAGCAAATCAAACTGTGGCTGATATTACCTTGTACACCTATAGACCTCCTCCAAATGGTAGAGCATCAGCTCCTTTTTGAATCTAAATAAAGTTCTAAGTATTATATTTCAGTTTAAAGAGAGCAGAATGGAACTGTTTAGCACCTAAAGTACCTTCAGGAACTTGATGAAGTCAAATTATGCAATGCATGTTATCAAGAGTTCCAATTTCATTCATTCCTCATTCATTCAATTTATATAGTCACCCATCTCATGGAAATGACTTTGCATGGTATACAAGGATTAAAACCAACAAGAAAAATCAGCAAACCAAATAACAAGTGTCTGAGATCTCAGAAATCATTCCAATTACAGAAAAGAACACTACAAATCAATCAACCAACAGAGCTTGCTCAACCTCCTGGCCCAAACGTCTGGAGGAACAGCCAGGTCTTTAAACCTTACTAAAGGCTTTGAACTAGGCTTAATATTTTTTCAAGAATATACTTAGCACTCAAGTCTGTCAGCAACAATGGAATGTACTATGAGATTCCAAAAAAGTTGACAAGCTCTCTCTCTCTCTTGTTATTTAATACTTCCCTCCAAAAAGAGATAAAGACCTTGTTAATCCCTACTTCTTCAAAAAATCTAAAAGCAGGGCAGCAAATAATCCATGACAATCTTCTCTAACCTAGTGCCTCTCAAATTCATTCTGATTCCAAATCTAAGAATTTGCACCCTGGGAAAAGCTAGTTGAGAGGCTAGCTAATACTAAACCTATAGGTGCTATTAGCTTTGGTTACTGCATGTCATTAGTATCACTGGAGGCTCATTTAGTGATCTGGTCAGACAGGCAGGAAGTTGAAAGCAACAGGTAACCTTAAACTATTAGTAAATAAATGTATTTAAATTCTAAACAACATTCTGGCTTCATATTTCATAGAATGAAATTACTTTTACTATATCCTTCTAAATCATCTGGTAGGATTGGGTTTGGGAAGGACTGTTTTGCAATGATTTTCATCTTTGTTGTCAGATTAGGTCCAGAACATAGAGCAAAGAATTATTTTTCAAAACCTATATATAGTCTTCTGGTGTCCCTCAGGGCTCTGCCTTGTGTTCCATGGTGCTCAATATCCATATAAAACTACTGGGAAAGCTCATCTGGAGATTTGGGGTAGGGCACTACCAGTATGCTGAGGAGAGTTATTTCTACTGCTTATTATCCAATTCCAAGGAATGATACCTAACTTTGATAATGAGCTGGACAAGGGAGACCAAGCTAGAATTAAATGCAAGTAAGATGGAGGTGCTGTTAGCAGAAATAAACTACTCTTGGGAATGGAGTTTCAGACTCCTTTGGATAGGGTGGTTCTTGTACTGAAACAGTAGGGCTAAAGTCTAGAAGTGCTTCTTGATCTTTAGCTGCCATTGGATTGCAAGGAATGTAATTGGGTGTGAACAATTATGACTACTAAAGCAGCTATGATTGCTCCTAAACAATCAGATTTGGTGAGTTATATGGTAGGTTACATCCCATCTTGACTACTGTAATGACCTTTATGTAGGACTACTCTTGAAAAATGTCTAGAAATTATAATTGGTGCAAAATGCAGCAGCTAGGTTATTAACCAATGCTAGGTACAAGACTCATACAGTGCCTTACTGTAAATCTTGCTGGTTGCCAACTATTTATCAGGTACAATTTAAGATGAAGGGATTAACTTTTAGAACTTTAAATGACTTTGGATACCATTCTCAGAGTGTGTGTCTTTCCTGTTATAAATGTGCCTGGCTCAGATCTGAAAGAGAGACCGGATGCTCTCTCTATCAGAGACTCACGTATCTGATATGGAGGAGAGAGCCTTCCCTTGAGAGCTGAGTTTGGCTTCCACTCTCTCCACTTTTAGAAAATCTGCAAGGATGTATCTCTTTCTCCCAGTCTTATTAAACTGAATGAATGAACACTTTAATCACCCAAGAAAATGTATATGCTTCTATTTTTTTGTCTCCATGCATTCTCAATTAATATTTGAGAGAGAGAGAGAGAGAGAAGGTGTGTGTAATTCTATTATTATGGAACTAAGAAAATACTTTCCTGTGAATGTACAGGTTTCTCCTCCACTGCACTTTTTTCTGTACTACCTGGCACATACCTTTTATCTGTAACTACGACAGCTGATATTTGAAAATTCAGAGTGCTTGAATCAGGAGAGCTCAAGAATAACATTAGATATAAATAGCTATTGCCATGTATGTTGCAGCAGAAATTAAGCAAAGGAGATGATCCAACAAAAAGCCATCACTGTATCTAATTCAGTTAATTATGAACCATGCAGATTCAGAAATAATTCATATGCTTTGAGGGGTTTTCCTCAAGAAAACTGCATATTGAAATTGAAAACACTGTATATTGATATAACCTGTTTACAGGAAAAGTAAGGATTGACTTAGGTGTATCTCACAAATACCAAAAAGTGTAAGCTTTTTGTGGCATTTATTAATTATATTCTGATCCTGTTGTATTTATCAGTTAGGTTCTGATGGTCTGAGCATTCACTACACTACTTTGAGTACTGTATCCATCAGTGCTGCTATGATGGCGTATAATAAAAAGGTCACCAATTGACCATATCAAAGCACTGATTCATTTTGAAGAGTCAAAAATTATGTTTTGGTCCTGTAAGAAAAATCATTATGATAAGCAACTCTGTGTTTATGATTTCTTAATAGTTCATTATCTCAGCTAGTTTTACTCAGACACATGGAATCCAGTATGTAAGCCAAGAAAAATAAATAAATTTAATCAAACTACCTACTTGTGACCATTCTGAAATTACTGATATATGAAACTACTAAGAAAATGATGGGTTGGATAAAAAACACATGACATAATTTTTACACTGGGGCTCACAGGTACATCCTTTATCAGTTATGGAGCATCCCATCATATCCCAAATTGTTGCTACAGTTCAGTGAAAAGGGAATGCTTTAAGAACATGAAATTAATAGTAGTAAAGCACATAATATGTATATTCATAAAGTATTCCCTGCTGTCAACTATATAATACTTGTATGTATTCCAATGCATCTCTATGACAATTAGAAAGAAAATTATGTCTGTCAGAAGACTGTACAGGATGAAAATCAGAAAAGACAAAAACATATTAGATTCTTAGGTGACCTGACAAGCTACTTCTATTTTCCCCTGAGGGAACTGTAGGACACTTGGTGTCAATCAAATGCATTCCTATAGCCATTCAGGGTAGACTGTTGATCCCCATGATGATTCTTATGAGGGAACCAAAGAGGGAGAGAAAATACTTTAAGTAAATAAATCAAGATGAAATATCTGTTGGATGTTGGATTTCCAACTCCCATTAGCATTAGCCAGCCTATTTAATAATCAAGCTCCCAACAAGATGGGAACTAAAACCTTAAAACCTTTAAAGAAGTTGTGTCTTCTCCCAGATTTGCATGGAAGGCAAGGAAAAGCATATTTGATTTAGGGAAAGGGACAAGAGGTGGTCCAGATGCAACTGCACATGTGGTAAACACTTTTTTCCTTCAAAATCAGATTGCTGCACAGCTCTATCAGTACCTGACCCAGTTTTATGCATTCCAATAGCTTTATTATTTGGAGGCTTTCTCTAAAATTTGCCCTATAAACACACATTCATAATTTTCTAATTAACACTGTATAAACATCATTTTGTAGTCATGGTCTCCCCCAAAAGATTTATTTGTTTGTCTGTTTGGTAACTACTTTCATTCAGTGTAAGTCCCTAAAATCTTCTGGTGATTTTCACAGTCATTTTGAGGAGCCAGTGCATTACAATGGCTAACTCTATCTTTTAAAAACACCTGTTACCTAACATTATTTGCAATGCCCACTATGCAGGATAATACATAACTTCTAAACAAACTTTGGCACAAATAAAGTTCGTCCTATGCCACAGAAAAAATACTATTTCAGTCAGCCATGAGGATAGAAGCCTCACACAGATATAAGTCACTGCAAATATCTTCTGACATGTCTGCAGTTCCCTAAATCATTTTGATTATGAAAGAAATTATTTAATCATTATCCACACAGTAAAAATACACATTATGCCTATCACATGGTAGTTTTCAGCACTTTCAGAGCTGGCAAGGGAATAGCAAACATTAACCAATGTAATGATGTCAAAACTCATTTTTATTGTTATTAAAAACTTTTTATTGAGAGGCAGGGTGTAATAATGCTAGAGAAACCATACAGACCTTATTGCTGGCATTAAGCTACGAACACAGACTGTTTAATTAGGTCAACAGGCCAAATAAAATAGTATCCTATATTTTCTCAATACTTCCAAAAATACATTTCTAATCTTAATTGGAATCTCCAATTTTAACATATTACAATTGTTAGTTGATAAGGTACTTGTAATCTGTCTCCCATGTAACTTGTGGATGTATAACCAACTTGTCTTCCCCTCCCTACCATCTCAATTTAAATCGTACATCAGTCTAGCCATACTATGCATCTGATGAAGTGAGCTGTGGTTCATGAAAGCATATGCCTTTAAATAAAAATTGGTTAGTCAGAAAAGGTGTTACCAGACTCCTGATTTTTTGTCAATACAGACTAACAAGGCTCTCCCCCACAATGTCTCAAATGATGAACTATTTCTTGTATTCCTGTTTTAAAAGAATCCTCTCTTTTCAGTCTGTAATTAATCTTAAAAAAACCCAAAGCTAGAATCTTATTCCAATATTCATTTCCACCAACATTGTACTATTCTCTACTGTAAAATAATTAAAAGCAATTCCTCTTCTTTTACAGGCATATTATTATATATATCTATTTAAAAACACATTCTTAATTGATTGCTCTTAACATGTTTTTCAACATTTTAAAAAAGAAACAAAATCCCCAATTGTGCTGCAGCTTTCTGTAATTTCACTTAATTTGAATACAGTATTTTCATAGTTGCTTACAGATGTAAACACATCATAATTTATTGCTATTAATGCATAAAGAAACATTATTTTAATATTTCCATTTCTCGTTAATTTTAGACCACAGTTAACTTGGACAACTAGGTTGTATAAACTAAGGTTGGTTTAAAATCTACAATCTGGAGGTTGAGTCATGGCAACTGGACTTCTTTTCTTTTGGTTTGATACGTTTCGCTGCTTGCCCAAGCAGCTTCTTCAGTCTAAAAAGTTGGTTGGGGGGACCCCATAAAAGTCTTCCAGGGTGGCTGCGTTTCTCACTAACATGATGGGCTTGTTGAAGGGACAATAGGAGATGTGATTAGTAATAATAATGTTCACATTTTGGACAGAGAAAATAGGTGGTTTGAGAGAGAAGGAATCCATTTATGCCAAAGTGGAAAATCCTTCCCTCAACAGAGGTGGAGGCCTCAGACACAACTTGTCTCCCATTTTTCATGTTGCTCTTTCATCAGTCTCTAGGAAGATTAAGACCACTTCACAAGTTCACCAGGGAGGCAGCACTTAACGACCCACTTGGGGATGAGCAAGGGATTAGGAGTAAGACATCCACATACACAAAGACTCTACTAATCTCATCTCCTATTGTCCCTTCAACAAGCCCATCATGTCAGTGAGAAACTCAGCCACCCTGGAAGACTTTTATGGGGTCCCCCCCCCGAAACCAACTTTTTAGACTGAAGAAGCTGCTTGGACAAGCAGTGAAACATATCAAACTAAAAGAAAAGAAGTCCAGTTGCCATGACTCAGCCTCCAGATAATTCCACCTGGATGACTGAGAACCTTCATCAACATATTTAAAATCTACAGTAATTAATGAGATCTTAATTTCATATTCTGGCAAACAAAATGGAAACTTACAGAACAAACCATGAACTGACTCTTTAAACCTTCTTTTCTCACATGCAAAGTGAACAGAGTAGCATGTAAAATAAAGTCTCCTTTGAATAAAGCTCAATTTTGATGACTTCATGGATATGTCCATGCAATTTTATTGGCAACAGGATAGAAGTGACTTGCCACTGCCTTCTTCCAGGATGTTTTTCCAACTTTAGAGCCTACCCTAGAGTCCTGGAATTTCGTGGTGATATCTCATCCAAGTAATAACCAGATCTAACCCAAGGTCAGCTATGGGGTTGTCACCTAGCTGGGTCATGATTACACTGAGGGCTTCTAAGACTCTTGTGAGACCTACCTGGGGGTGGAATCTTCATGTCAGTCCTCTTTCTTTTCGCAGCATCCAATCTCAATACAAACTTTTATTCCACTATTTTTCCCCTGTCCATTTAAATCAAATGACTAATAAATTAAAATAAAACAAATCATAACAACTTCAGATTATATTCTAACCACACAATACTATATTTAAATCTTTACTACCTTAAATGAAAGCTATGTGATCATTTACAATATTCAACCACACTTTGGATTGGGACCTTTCATTGTATGACCTCAGAACAACTGCACTCATTCCCCAGCCCAGGCTTGGTCCATTACAATCCATGAATTAGCACAAAACAAAATTGTCAGATATTTAGAAACCAGCAAAGAGAAGACAACATATGAAAAAGAAGCAATACTCAAATATCTAAATCTCCATTGACAACAGTTGAATATAGGCTTAAATTTGGCTGAATTTGTTCCACATTTTGAACAAAACTGTATCATACACTTATATTCTATACAAGAACCATGTGATCAGCATCCAATATTCTAATAAGACACACAGAAAAGCTGAGTACCTAAACATTCTGCTCAAGCCACATTCTGTATTTTTCCAATACAGATTTTTAGCTATTATTCACTTTACTAACTCAAGCATGCTCAAGCCTAATTGACTAGCTAGGCATGTAACTTTCTTTTCATTATGATTTATAACTGCCAAACAAAGACTTGCATATGCAAGAGTATTCTGTTTTAATGACAGAGCTAGGTGTGCCAGATACTCTTCTGAAAGAAAAAAAGTGTAACCACAATTATCTCTATAAGGGTTTATGAAGGCCACTTACCAATTAGTATCTTGTTTTGTATATATTTCTCCTAATGATCCACAGAATATGAGGCACAAGAAGTTTAGATTCCTGTGTAGCAAGAGAGAATTTGTTCCTGTTAAAACCTAATAGCTTCAAATGAATTACAACTCCTCTCACCTCTTTGCCTTCAAACTAAATTCCTACAATCCAATCCAATGCATGTTTGTACGAAGTAAATCCCACCAAATTCAATGGAATTTACATTTTGGTAAGCATGTTTGAGACTAATAGCCTCAATTCAGCAAGAATTCTCAGTAGAAAAATGTGCATGCAATGAGGTTATAGCAAACACCACAATATCAGAGTGCTTTGCTTATTTATAAATACAGTTAAAATCTGAGAGTGCTCCTGAATGCCTTAACAATTCTGAAGAGCATTGGAAATTCTACACACACACACACACCTTAGAGCATGTAGTACTGAGATGAATATGCTTGAAGAAACATGCATAAAACTTAGTTGTTAAACATGTGGACTTTCCGTTTACTACATTTTTAACTGACAAACTACTTGAGATTCTGCATGTTTGAACAGCTATAGAAACACAACTACATAACTGCTTTTTAAAAGATGTCCAATTGAAAACAACACACCTTTTAAGATTTATATCCAAATACTGCACAGCCTTCCAACTGCATTCTCTTTGCAATACAACCTTAGGTCAAAAGATACTTCTGTGTTTTTATTCTAAGGGTAAAGAACAAAGATCTTCAGAATAACTGACAGTATTTATTGATGTTTTAGACACATGAAAAATTAAAGGCAATTCTAGTATAACAAAAAACTCACAAAGTTTTCTATAATCAAACATAATCCCAATGCATTGAAAACTACATTTCAAACTTTTTGCGTTAACTGTTCTAAAGCTTAAGTAGAAATTGCATATGTAAGTCACATGCAAGCATAAATTTCAGACATCTTCAGAAGTAATTAATTCCTAATTATCTAAGTGGGACAACATCAATGTAGATTTGACTGACAGTGGTGCGAATGGTGCAAGAAGCTATGCGTCAGTTGTCTTTAAAAAAAAGAATCCTATCAAGATGACAAATACGGGTATAACAGCTTACAGGAATTTAGAACCTATTCCCACTTGCAACATAACTGGGCACACTTGTTGACAAAATTGACAAAACCAATTTTTACAATTTCGCCATGATATTGCCTTTGTTTCATCACCAGCCTGTGAGAGAGACAAGTATAGTATTAAGTTACAGTTAGCTGAATTAGTATAAAAGTAGTACTTTCTCCCTTATTTCAACATTGTCCAAGGACAGAATCAAGATATGTAAATATATTTATATGTGTGTGTATACAGATAGATTTAATTATTGATATTAACACTTCACCATCTATTATCTTGGAGGCAAAGTCAGGTGACCAATAGACAGTTTGATCAGAGAATTGTTTTTGTTGTGTGATGTTGGAACATCTCCTCTTCTCTGGTTACTAGCTAGCATCCATTTCAGCCTTTTCTCTTCCAGCTTTTGGTCTATCAGCACTCCACCCCTGGAGTTTTCTTCATACCGGTCATCTCTGCACATCACCATATTTCCTATTTTTGACATCAACTTCCTTCCAGGCTTCTAACAAACTTCTCTGCATTTATTAATTTCAATCACTGCCCTCTGCCATAACCATGAACAGAGGTAGTTGCCCAGCAGCTGATCAGTTTTAACTCAGTTCTCCAATTCTGCAGAGCCTGGCTAGTTTCAAAATTATGGGATGGTCTGCCACTTTCCTTTCTGGAGATATTTCTATCCTGGCATTTTTTCCCAAATGTTTCTTTTTCTGACATTATTTTAACTTGGAAGATGCCCAAACAGAGTGCAGAAGAGAAAACAAACCACTCTTAAGAGGCCCACACTGATTTCAGAAGTGAGACCTACTGTATTCCTGCTATAGTGCCTGTTAGATGGATGTTCCCCCTCCCCCCCGGCTTGTGACATGCTGATAAGAAATAGCAGCAAAATGAGAGACATTGACTTCTTTGCCTGTAATGAGTGGCACATTTGAAACACAGGACAACATTCAGAAGTGATTTTGTACAGATGCAAAACAGGCAGAAAAGGGAGTGGCAGTTGGGAAAGTTATTTCATGCTGGCATGGTTTTATTCCTACTCAAAGTTGTATGGGTAGCACTTTTAACTCAATAGTGGGGAAAGGACCTTAAAGTCATTGCTTTTAGAACTGAAATGTAATTCCATGCAAAAAAGCCAAAGCAAATTTGAATATTATCTATTAAAATTATACTTCTTGGTTACAGTTTTTGCATCACAGAGTGTAATAGTACTCCTACATTTCTTCTTTCACTGACAGGGCAAAGTTTTATAAGAGTGGCCTTGGGCTGTGTCTCATAAATGCTTCCTTATTGGTACAATAGGATTTCAGTACTTCTTTCCTCTGGCATGTGTATTTACTGTATCACACTTTTTTTTCCTTCCCAGCGTTTTTTCCACAGATGCAGAGTCTGCTTTTTTTGGATCAACCGAATGTTGATCCATTGGTTGCAACAGGAATTGACCGACCAGCTTGTCGCCCGAGCCTGACGTTGTGGGCTAAGAAAAAGTGACTGGCCCAAAGTCACCCAGCCAGCTTTCATGGCTAGAACTCACTAGAACTCACTCTCCTGGTTTCTAGCCTTGAGTTTCAACCACTAGATCAAACTGGTTCTCAACATTTATTTATTTACAGTATCACAGTGGGTTGCTTAAATTCTACTGTAAGATAATTCACCTGATTACCAGAGCTCATCTCTACTTTTGTTGAATATAGATTCAGGGCTAGGATTCACATTTCAGTCTTTTTTCAAACTCAGTAGAGGTTTGGAGGATAAAAGGTATATTTTGGACCTAATGCCCAGGCAAGTAGTACATGGTCACAAAATGATACTGTGTTACTTCTGTTTCATTCATACATGTCCGGGTAATGAAACAGCCTCTGTCTTGGTGGGTTATGTCTACTTCTTACAGGGAAAACCAGTGAAAAATATGTGAAAATAGGCCAAATGGGATCTCCTCCAAAAAGACATCACATATAGTATCTTTTGTCCCTGTTCTCTTAAGAGCAGATCTGGGATGGGAAGCAGATGATTTAATTTGTAGAATGTTTGACCATTTCCCCAACAAAACAGCACAGGGATCTGTCTCAAACCATCTGTGATACGAAAGATTGGTAGTAGACATAGTTTCTCCTGACTATTCCATTTCAGACAAGAGGCAAACTCCTGAATGACATTACCACAAGGTCGATGTGCTCAGAGGATCTGTTGTTGGCCTTGTTAGGGATTGCCCACATTCAGAGGGAACATCCTGGGGAGATTTCAATCAGTGGTACTTGGAGAATCTGTCTCACTGCTCTTGCCTGCTCTTCTATTTTCATCTATAAAAATCTATACAGTTTGCCTACTGTAAAGAGGTAGAAACTATCACACCAGATTATGGGGAGGGAAACAGGCTCTAAAAATGTCATAAAATGATTAGATATTGTATCTCTCTTTTGCATCTCTTTAATCTCTCTCTTTCTCATCTTATCACACAGTAGATTCCTCAGGTCATTCCAAAATCCTATGGGCTATGTTTCATCAGCTATGCTTTACTAACTGCCCATTGGCAAGGTTGAGTTGGAATTGTTACATGATGAAGTAATCACCCATTCTTTCTGACGAACCTATTCACCACTTCCTGTACAGAGACCTACAGTTTGAGCCAAGGTTTCTTCCCTCAGATTACTTGTTACAAATTTGGCCAAATCTGTAGATTATTCCTAGTCCCCAGAGATAAGACTAATGGATTGTTGCAACAAGGCACCATTCTGCTTCTCTCAGAGGATGCTGCTTGTATATTCTGTATCCCTGAATGCTGGGTGCAAGTGGCCATGCAGCTTCACCTGTGATAACTACTTAGGAGGCAGCAGCTACTGGTATTGACCAATTTCTGTAGCAGAAGATGAAGCCAGTGCAGCAGCAGAGAGATTTAAAGCAGAAACTATTTAAAAGTAGAAAATTTAAAGCTGATTTAAAGAAGGAAGCTATTCCTGTTTTATTACTTCCCAAGAAGGCCTGGAACTGGTAGGGACACAGGACCTATTCTCTCTTAGAAGGCACAGTCAAGACTGAAGTATTTTATTTTGCCATTCTTTTTCAAGGAAGAGAGGAACTCCTCTTACCTTTAAAGTCTATTCTCCAGTGACTGAGAAAGTAATGTTTCTATTTTGCCATCATTTTCCCAGTCTGTGCAGTTGCCAGTAGTTAGCATTTTAGAGTAACCCCAGCATCAAGGACTTTGTGTACAATTTTATACAAGGGTATTTCCGAAACCTTGTTAATTTTCTTTATTTTCCATTTTGTCAATCAATTTTATATATATGCCTGTCCTTTTATACTTTATAAAGTCTGATGAATATGGATGATGCAATATACAGTAATCAACAAACGAGTTGCTTGTATTTTGAGCAGAAAAGCCTGCATCAGTTTTATAAACTCAATTTTGGACCAACTTTTCTTTCTGTAGACATGCTGGCACTGTCTATAATCTATGCAACCCATATCATCATCATCATCATCATCATCATCATCATTTTATAACTGTTTTAATTTTAGTATCTGTACTAAATCCTAGAGTCTTGGATTGAGACAGTAGATAACTCAAATAAGTGAATAAACACATAATGATTAACAGCCAATAGGCCAACTTATCAAATCCACTTTTAAAGCCACCTATATGATGATTGTATGGATGAATCCATGAAGTCAGCAGGAGTCAAGCCCAACTCAAAGGAAATTTTACTTTTCAAGCTATGGTCATCACTATGTCATATGAATCCTATAAAATTTTGTGATATATAACAAAACATACTTTTATATGTTCTGAATTTCCTGACAGCTTTCCTGGATAACTTAGTATTCTTTTGACCCTGTAGATGCTCTTCACAAAGAAAATGCTCAATTTGATAGCCTTTTTGGTTTCCTCTGAATCTTTAGCCGGGATGACCAGAAACCATTTCAAATGTGCCTACATCACAGATCTGCATAGAGGCATTAAAATACTGTCAGTTTCATTTTTCATCACACTCATAATTCCTAAAATATAATTTGCTGTTTTCCTAGCAACCATACACTGACTGTTTTCAGAACCCCAAAATTTTGTTGATGGCTGCTTTAAGCATTCCTACACTGTCATATGGCCCAAATACTCCATTATTTTAGACTGCCTTATGGCTTAGCATCTTATGTGAACCCCACCAGATGATTATTCAATAAACCATGGTCAAATAAACACTACCTTAGGTCCATGTTTGAACCCAATGAATATGAAACTACAGAGATTCCTTTACTAACTTGAGCCCTAGTTAATCTAATTCTAGGCTCCAATTGAAGTAAACTCTACTGAATTCAACATTCATATAAATATGTACCAGAGGAAAATTCCTATCCTCACTTAATGGGAAATAATGCTTATAACTTGCCAGAGATGCAAGCAGATGGGATTGGAGCAGTGGAGGGGGAATTATCCTGCAGCTCCACCATGCCAGAGGCCTCCCAATATATTGGGTCACATTGTTTAAGAGTAATGGACAAAATCACATCATCTGTCTTTTAACTGTGACTGTAAGCTATTGCCCTAAAGTTCAAATGTAACATTTTTACACAACACACTGAAACAGAAGCTACATTTCAATCTAGTGTGCTGTGCAAACCAAATTCTTATGGTTAGTTTATGTTTCATAATTATGTGTAGATCCAGAAAATTGTATTATCTGAGTAAATTATGGCAAGGAACTATGGCAGTATCCTACAAACACAGCTATAGGAATTCTATATGCAGAAATTCCTGTGAGTTGCAATGCAGCAGTGCTTAGATAGGGAAAGGATTTTAAAGGATTTGTTGGAAGAAGCAACAAATCTAAGTGGAATGGAGGAGCAGACTTCAATTTAACAATCTATTCCTTACAGGTAACCTGGGATGTGCAGATAAGAAAAGAAGCCTTACTATCTACTATGAGAAACTTCTACATCTAATGAAGAAACCATTGTAATCTGTGCTCAGTTATTGAATGAAACATATCCAATGGGCTGGAGCAATGTCAACCAAATTTATGCCTCAAACCTGGAAAATATATCTCTGAAAATATGCATTAGTCAAAAATACCTAGGTATACTCCCATATTGATAACATCATACAAACATATTTTTAATTAACCTAAGATCTCTCACAGGATTCTGTTCTGTAAAAAGTAACTGCTGCATAATTAACTTTCAACAATTCAATTAATAAATTTGCTAGAACAAGAAGTCATCCAAAGTGGCTACAAGTTTAAATATTAGATTATTAAGCACTACCAGACCTGGGTTGCAAAACTCAAGGTAGTCACTAACAAAGATATACAAAAAGCTCTAACTCTGTGATGTTATTGAGTGATCATTTGCTTTTTGGGTTTTGCAGCCCAGATCAGTTATCTCTACTGAATTATTGTAACCAAGCTCTTTGTTTGGATTATGCAAATATTAAAAATATTTTAATTTTAGTAATTTAAATATGTATAGTTTTCCTCAGACTGCAAAGCATTCCTTGTAATTCTATGAATGTCAATTAGATTAAGAGATAAACTGAATAACAAGCATGAGGCACAAAAGAGTCACTTTTTGTGAGATAGGTAGCCATATAAATTTGATTAATAAATAAAAATAAATGAAAGTAGCATACCAGATAGCCATACAGTTTGAATTGGCTTTTAGTATACACTGCATGTCAGTCTTAACTCCTGGCAATCAAATGGACAAGCCCATGCAGTTTTCTTGGCAATGTTTTCAGAACTAGTTTGCCATGGCCTTCTTTCTAGGGCTGAGTGTGACGGACCCAATGTCACCCAGTTGTTCGTTTGTTTTTTGAGCCTAAGGCAGGACTAAAATTCACCGTCTCCGAGTTTCTTGCCCAGTATCTTCAACCACTATACATACTGGCTCTCTTCACTATAACTAATGAATTTATTATAACTTCAGAATAATTGAACATATTCTTATCATTTATTTATGAAAGGCAGCGGATGGGTGAGTTACAGTTTGTTGTTAGTTTTTGAACTAATTATTTCTGACTAAATCCATCTTATAAGAGAAAGTTACTTGTAGGACCAATGCCTACATCTAGGTGGTACAGATTGAGCAATGGAGCTAAATCGTACTAAGAAAAAAAATGTTACTATCCACAAGCCTGCCTTTTAGCCATGTTTACCTTGCAATTCAGGCCTTATCTTCTAAATTAATGTCAGGAAAGCGGGGGAGCAATCCTCTAGAGGTAGATAAGAGCCTGCTTAAATCAATTTAAATCAAGCAAGGCTTTTTCCCTCCACAATAGTTGCCTCCAAGATGGATGTAAAACAAGCGCTAACCTTTACCCAACGCCACATTTCCTGGTGTCTCCACTTGTACAGAATTTTATTTTGCAAATTCTATCCACTAATAAACGACATCACAGTCGGGGGACAATGAACTCTTCAGGAATATATTTATGAACCAGCTTAAGCCCAGCTGTCCAGTTCACATCACTGCACCGCAACAGAGGTCTGCCAGCTGCACTAGACCCCGTCAAGATCTAAGCGTAATGGACCAGGGGCACGAATCACAGCCCTTTGGCGAATGGTGTTTTGCACCCAGTAGACATGGAAGGAACCCGACAGCCGGCCCGAGCAGCTTCTCTCGCAAGTACACAGCGACACCAATCATCCAGCCCTGCTCCCCACCCTGCTCACGACTCCCAAGCCCACCTTTTGCAACGGATGGTTGCAAATCGGTTCAACCCCACTTACCCGCCCCGCCTTAGTTTTGTTGGCTTCAGAGAAGCTACCCGGAGTAGGTGGCTGTTCCTTTCCAACTATTTAGTGGGGGAGGGGGAGAACGAGGTGGAATAGATATTAAGCGCTGACTATGGGTGGAGCTGGGGCCACGCCGGGAACGCAAACAGTTTTCCAGATACTTTGATCATGACGGGAACATCTGTGCAGAAAAACAAACGCGAGCCGTCCCCTACCAAGCCACAGATTGCTCTTCACCCCCTGGTGGCCCAGGAACGTCATACCATTTTGTTTGGGGGCAGCGCCCTCCCGCCCAACTTCCTTTTCTCCGATTTCACTCAGGTTGCTGGTAGAGCAATTGCCTCCCGAGAGCGACATGCTGCTAGGTGGCTAGGTGGGCACAACGCAGCCCTCTGCCTCGGCTTTGCCAATACACCGAAGGGCACCGGCAGCAGCTCCTCCCGTAGTGACTGCTTAACGAAAAAGAGACGGGCTGTGGAGGACAAAGCGTCCTTCTGCCTGGGCTACTCACTCTTCTCGAGGCTGTTGCTGCGGCTCCAACCCCCGCTCGCCTGGAGATATAAAAGGAAAGCATCTTTTACAGAATACAGTGGGCCCAAGGTCGGGATCACTTAAATGCCTCAAGAGTTTAATGTATCCACCGCCCAGTTAAGTCAGGCATTGAGGCTGCCGACTGTTTAGAAAATGCCAACCACCTCCTTGCTATCGTCCAATTCATCCGCTCCTCCTTGCACTTAACCTGCACAATTAACCATTCAATCTGCAAATCCAGCCGCGCGCATTAATTCTGCAGCGACACCCGGAGGAGAGCGAGCCTAACTCGCCTACGGACCGTAAGGTTTTCCAATTTGTCCTCTGTAAAAGACCCCGGCAACAACAGATTGGTAAAAGAAACGCAATTAAAATTACAGATGGACTATCAGTCACTCCTTCAAGATGTGTATTTTGGAAATACTCTCCTCTTGTGCCTGTGGAATAGAGAGTGGGCAGCTTTTCCTTTGTAGTTTGCCACGTAATTTCACTGTTTAAATTTATGGGGTTTAAATTTGAACAGATCTGTTAGTTTCGAAACCTGATTTTATTTGCATTAAAAGAATTCGGGAGAGCTCCAAAGTAAACAGATTTTCTCAGAAAAATGACATGTTTCAATGTTTTAAGGGGAAAAGAACCCCAAAGCTTTATGCCTGAAAGATTAACTTTTCATCTTCCAAACCTCTTCTAAGAGGATTTATCTAACTATAAAGAACGACAAGCATAGATTTAGGCTACTGTATTAATGCAATGTAAAATGCCAGGTACTATCAGAGATGCAAAATGCCTTGCAAGCCTCAGAGCAAAGAAATATTACTAGGAGTCAGTGGCAAGACAAAAGAAAACCATATGAAGATCTTAAATAGGACAGCTGATATGCAACAGTGGGATTATCAGTGGAAGACAAAAGAAAATTCGTACAAGATGTTCTTCTGCTGGTACATTACTTCTGTGAAGATTGTTAAAATGGTCAATACATATTAAGAAAATTGTTGGATATCTAAAAATCAGATTGGAATGTTTCACCATATCTGGTGACAATGTCATAAAGCTCAATTATTCTGGAGGATGATTTGTTGCAAGATGAAATAAGTCCCAAATATTGACTTTCCTTTTCTACCAGTTATTTTTCTGTTAAGTATTACTAAATGTTATCTACCTACAGAATACACTGAATTAGCTTTGCATACGATAACTGCCACCAGGATATTTTATGCTTTTTATTGGAAATCACATTTAATTTCTTCATTGGAAGACTGGAGTACACCACAATGTCCAAAATAATCTCATTTATGAAAAACAAGTTCAATGTTAATTTAACTTGGAAATGGTTTATGGAATACAATTCTGTGCATGGCTTGCTGCCACATCTGAGGTTTGGGTTCTAAAGGATCTGAACTTTTTATTTTTATTACATAGATTTCTTAGCTAATCTAAAATCCAACTTTGATTATGTGCCATCATGTCAGTGTAAACCCTTAGTGACTGCATAAATAGACCTTCTCCAGGATGATATTTTGATCTTAATAAGTTAAACAAAACACTGCTAAAGTACAGGTAGTCCTTGGCTTACATTCATTCGTTCAATAACTCTTCGAACTTGCAACAGCGCTGAATGAGTGGTACAACCGGTCCTCGGAGTTCCAGCTGTTGCAAGCCGTGGTTATGTGATCACGATTTCTGACATTCCCGGCTGTCTTCCCACAAGCAAAAGCAATGGGAAAGCCAGCAGGAAGTTGGAAGTTGCAGTCATGTGAGGTCCTCGCTTAACAACGGCAACCAGGACTGCTGTTGCTAAGCGGTACAGTCACATGACATTGTGCTTTATGACTGCATTGCTTAGCAATGACAATTCTGGTCCCAACTACCATCATTAACCAAGGACTACCTGTATTAAAACTCATAAAACTACCTTTATATTTGCTTCAAACCAAGTTGATAGACAAGGTTAAAAGTGAGATGCTTTTTCCAATGGAATAGTTTGTATTTCTTTTTGCTTTTATCATATAATTCTGCAACTTTTATTATGTAATAGCTGTATTTTATATTTTCTATGAATCTTTCCTCTTTTAAAAATAAACAAACTTAAAAAGGGGAAGAAATAAAATTAACCATGCAAATAGTCAAGAAAATAATCTCCCCCCAAGTATTTAAAGGTTCATTTTCCCCCTAGCTGGCTGCCACAAAATTAAATAAAATATATTTTTTGAAAAATCTGAAGATACCAGTGACAAAGTAGTCCAGAGTTGTTGTTTTTTTGACATATATTTTGCTCTCCTCCCTGCTTAACTGGAAATTTGGTAATATATCAGTGATGTTGGTTATGTTGACCTAGTGCTAAATGGAAAGGTAACAGGATTCTCCTCATAGGCTTAATGAAAACCTGTCCTCCAGTATTTAGTTCTATGACTGGAATGGGGTCTGGAGCATTGTGCTCTGGGAAAGCCTGAATCAGTTTAATTCTTGGTGATACTGTACAAAATACTATTGGATAAAAAGATAAAGGAATTAAAGGAGTTAGACAAGCATTTTAAATAGCTGGACCAGTGAAAACACAGAGGAGTAACGGTCATTAAGTTAAAGATACTTAATACTTGAGTTTCATTCTTAAAGATAATTTGAAAGAATATGTACAGGTATTGTTAAACTAGAGACTTCCTTAAAGTTGAGCTTGATTCCTGATTATTTCAGGTTTGCTTCTACATAGTTTTCTTGGCAATAATATGGAAGTGATGTGCCATTTTCAACTTCCATTCTAGCCTAAAGTCCTGATATTTCTGGGTTGTCGCTCATCCAGGTGCTGAAACTAGGTCCAACTCTTAGTTTTTTGAGATTTGTCAAATTTGACTAGGTATTACTACCCAGCTGGGTACAGCTATTGCCACTGTTTTTTTTAAATTTTAGAAAAAGTGGAACTTGTACTTGCCATTAATAATATGAAGTATGTTTCTACTGGTTTCATTGGGAACCTCTAATAAAGTAGGTATAAGGAAGCCTGATTATATGGTCATATGAGTTCAGGAAATATTTCTCTTGCTTGACTACTTATATACACACAGAGTAACAATCCAAGCCCATGATTCATGTCCACTGTAGCTTGGCTCTCAGACTTCACCTTGCTAGGCTTGAAAATTCACAGGGATGGTTATTATAGCCATGAAATGAAGAAACATCTGCATAGGTATCTATGGGGCTTGGCAAGGGGGCAGCAGACGACAAAATATGCATCGTGACATCATAAGAACAACCACATGACTTATGTACTTGCACATAATACCAGGAAACAAGTAACAAAAGCTGGGATTTGTGTCGTGTGTTTCATCTTTTTCTGTTGTTACAGTTTGTACTGGACACCCACAGACATCTACTATTGGGGAGAAACCTCTGCTATTGGGGAGAAACACTATGACCGATCTAGACAAACTATTCAAGTGCACAGATATCACACTAACAAAAAGACATGTACAAGGTAAGGGTTTTCCCAGTTGTAACATGTGGCAGTGAAGGCTGATCCTTCAGAAAGGCTGAAGGAAAAAAAAAATGATATCTTTGATTGTGGTGCTGCAGAATATTGTTGAGAATACCTCAGACCTAAAAAAAAAAAATTCAATACTAGATGAAGTAGTAGCAATAAAGGTAAAGCATAAATATTTTGGATGTTTAACATGAAGGCAAGAGTCATTGGAAGAGGTTCTAATGAAAAAGGCAATTGAAAGGCAATTACGAGGCCAACAGAAGACAAGGGGGCTAGATATTATCACTAATGAAACAAGCATGAGCTTATCAGAAGTCAAAGAAACAGTTACTGAAAGATAATCTTGGTAAAATTTTCTCTACTGGGTCACAGAGTCAGAAGCAACAGAATCACTAAACAAGTTCCTCCTCCTTATGAAATGGTATCTGATAAGGTAGAAGTACAATTAGAAGTTGCAGAAAGCGGTCTCATGATTTAAAAGGGCAGAATTTAAGCATAAATTATGGGTAATTGAACTAAAAAGAAATCTGGAATTGTGATTTTGCTGTTTAGAAGATGTAAAATTGGTTAATTAAAGTGAAGAACCACAGGCATTATAAGTGTAGTCAACCAGATAGTCATTATTTATTTTTCTCCAAAAAGGACTAAGGATATGGAAAAATAAATAAACAAATAAATAATAGCTATACTTGAATTTTTAAAAATTCAATGAAATTTAGTTGCATTTTAGATTGCAACTAAAATGCAATTTTAGTTCTAATTTTTGATACATACCTTTTTACTATTTAGCATATTCCAACCAATACCACTAACACATTCTATCTATTTTTATATAATTTTTATTAAAGCTTTTAAACAAGAAGAAAAAAACTAACACAAACTAATATAAAGTAAGGAAGAAAAAGGAAAAAAGAAATCAAAGAAAAAGCAAAAAGTGCAAGAAAAGAAAAGAAAAGAAAATAATTGAGGAAAAATAGAAAAGTAAGGAAAAAAATACAAAGAAGTGACTTCTAATATTCTTCACAGCAGTTATAAGTTCAAATATATTTTAACCTCTCTCTCTAATGTTACATCATATTATTCTTTCTGTAATCTATCTTGTCTAATCATCAAAACCATAAATCACACGTTAATTTTTTTTTTCATTTTTACACAGAAAGTCCCTAAGAAGCTTCCAGGTACCAATAAATGTAGATAGTGACTTTTCTCTAATCAAAGAAGTCAATTTATCCACTTCAGCAAAATCTGTCAACTTCACCAACCATTCCTCCAGAATGGGTAGGCTGAATCTTTCCATCTCTGTGCATATAATAATCTTGCCGCAGTAACCATATATTGAAATAATCTTCCATTTTTTTAACTGCTTGTCCATTAATCTTAAAAGGAAAAGTTCTTTCTTCAATTGAGTATTGATGTTTAAAATCCTCTGTATCAAAGTATGAATCCAATTTTTTTTAGCTTTTTTACATGTCTACCAAGCATGATAAAATGTTCCTTCATGCTGTTCACATTTCCCACATACATTTGAAGTGCCTTTATAAATTCTAGATAATTTCTCTGGCGTCATGTACCAACAATAAATCATTTTATAAAAATTCTCTTTGAGATCATAACAGACTGTAAATTTCAACCACATATTTTCCCATTGATCTATATGTACAGTATATTATAACCAGAATTCTTAGCCCAATAGAAGAGAATATATGTAGCTCAGGGTTGAACAGTGGTGTCCTTGGGGTTCTCTGAGCTTGGTTGTTTTCTTGCAAACATTTCATTACCCGGCTAGGTAACATCTTCAGCTAACCTTGAAGAACATCAAGGACTCCACAATTCTTAGCCCACTTTATCATATATTCTTTAACCTTTTCTTCCTCTGGTTCAAAGTTCAATAAAACTTTGTATGTTTTAGCAATTACATGTTCATCATGCGTACACAATTGTATTTCAAGTTCTGACTTACTTTGCTTCATATCCTAAGTCTTTTTATCAATTTTAAATTTTTCAAGTAATTGTAAATGGGAAAACCATTGACAGCTATATCCTTCTGCTATTAATTCTCTTGATTTGATTTTAAATCCCCCTTGATAGTTTTCCAATAAGTCCAGGTACATCAACCATTTATCTTTATCTGCCATGTCTCTTCTATAATGTGCTTCTTGAGCTGAGATTCAGAGAGGTGTTTTCGGGCACAACCTGGGTTTATTCCATATTCTCAAAATGGCATGTCTAGTAACATGATTTTTAAAGTACACAATTAATTTTAACTTTATGGTACCATAAATATCCATGCCATCCAAACCTTAGGTTGTGACCTGCTAACTGTAAAAGTCTCTTCTTTTTCAGCAACATCCATTGTTTCATCCAGACCAAACAACAAGCAGTGAAATACAATTTCAAATCTGGTAAACTCAATCCTCCTCTTTCCTTTGCATCTTGTAACACTTTATATTCAACTGTGGTTTTTTGCCTTGCCATATAAATTTAGATATATCTTTTTCCCATTGTTTAAATGGTACATCCGTTGGCAAAACAGGTTTTGTCTGAAACAAAAACATTCTTGGCAAAACATTCATTTTTATCACAGAAATTTTCCTCAACACTGACAATTTTAATTTCTCCCATCTTAACATGTCCTTCTTAATTTCAGTCCATGTCTTAACATAATTATTTTGAAATAATATACAATTCATATTTGTCATAGTAATGCCCAGGTATTTTCCTTTTTTTTCAATTTTAAAGCCAGTTTTCTCCATCTGTTCTATTTGATCTTCTAATTTCATATTTTTGTTAACATCTTTGTCTTATTAATCTTGAAATCTGCTAATATAGCTTTAATAAGTCCTTTAATTTTCCAAATAATGCTTCTACTTCCTCTAGTGGATCTTCTAAAATTAACACCAGATCATCCATGAATACCCTTAACTTATAAGTTTCTTTTTTAATCTTTACTCCCATAATTCTCTGATCTTGTCTTATGTCTCCAGTCAATACCTCAAGAACCAAAATGAACAGAAGTGGAGACAGTGGACATCCTTGTCTTGTCCCTTTTTGAATCTCACATGGTTTTGTTAGTTGTATGTTAACAATTATTTGTGCTTTTTGAGAAGTATAAACTGAACTTACCCATTTAATAAAATTATCTCCAAGGTTCATATGTTCCAGAACTCTAAAAAAAAAAATCCAATTCAGATTGTCAAAGGATATCAAAGCAGCTTGTTTTTCATTATGTTGGTCCAAGTATTCCAGAATATTCAAAACATTTGTAACATTATCTTGTAGTTGTCATTTAATTAAATACCTGCACTGATCTTCATGAATAAATAAATTCCTGTAAAATTATTTTCAACCTTTCAGCCAAAATCATGGTAAACAGTTTGTAATCATTATTCAGTAAAGATATTGGTCGATAGTTTCTTGTTAAAGCCAAATCTTAATGTTATATTAACCTCCTTCCAACTAGCAGGAATCTTTCCATTCTGCAAAATAATATTCATCATTTGTTGTAAAGGTTGTAAAAGCCCATCTTCAAAACATTCATAGTAAGAGGCTGGCAACCTATCTGGACCAGGTATTTTCCTGTTTTAATTTTTTTTTATAGCTTCACACAGCTCCCTTATTATAGATCCATTCTAAATTTGTCTCTGATTATAATCTTCGGTAAATTCTGTTTGTTGAAGTATTCAGCCACTTTTTCTGAGGAAATTTCTTGACCTTTGTATAAAGTAGTATAATACTGATGAAACACTTTTCACATATTCATGTTATCTGTTATTACAGTATTCCCTTCTTGTAACTTTAATATCACTTTTTCTTTTTCTTTTTGCAACTTGTATGCCAACCATCTCCCTAGTTTATTTGCAAATTCAAAATTTCTTTGTTTTGCATAGTTCATCTTTATTTCCATCTCTCTCACTGTTAATGTAGACAGTTGCCTCTGTAAAAGCTTAATTTGGTGAGTTATAATTATCATCCTTGGGAATTTTAAAAATTCTTTTTCCTTTTTTTATCTCATCTAAAATCATTTGCATTTTCCCTTGCCTTTTCTTTTTAAATTCACTATTATGTTGTATAAAATATCCTTTTACAAAAGCTTTACTTGCATCCCAAACCATCCTTATTTCTGTACCTTTATTAAGATTATTCTAAAAAATTCCTTTAACTTCTTTTTACAATCCTCCATCACCATTACTTTTTGTAATGATATCTCAATCTCCACCTAAAAGATCCATTTTTCCTTTTAAAAGTTAAAGTCACTGGATTATGATCTGAAAATGTCTTTGGTAATATCTCCACTTTATAGACATTATTAGCCAAAGTCTTAGAAATCCAAATCATATCTATTCTTGAAAAAGATCTGTCTTCCAGAAAAATAAGTATATTCTTTTGAATCTCCATTTTTATGTCTCCATGTATCAACAAGTTCCACATCATCCATTACATTAAAAAAAATGATAATTTACCCTGTGTTATTTTAATATCTTCCTCAGAAGTTCTGTCTTTTTGTGGAGAAACCATTCATTCCAGTCCCTCAGGAGACACTAATTTTCATATGTAAAATCCAAAAGTTCATCCATAAATCCTTTGTAAAATGCTGCTTTATCTTTATTTGGGGCATAAATTCCCAAAATCAAAGTCTTAGCCTCCTGTAGAGTAACTTCCATCCCAACATATCTGCCATAATCATCAGTCAGTCTAAGTTTTAGATATAGTTGGGGGTTTATATACAAAACAACTCCATTTTTTTTTCAATCCTGCTGAAAGAAATTCCTCTCCCAGATTTTTGTGACTTAAATATTTTACATCTTTTTTCCTAATATGTGTTTCTTGTAGACAAATAATGTCTTGTTTTAACTTTTTCAAATAATGATTTTTTCCCCTCTTTTGAGGTGCATTTGCCCCGTTTATATTCCACATTAAGCATTTATAATCCATAATTAGTCCAAGATTTTGGAAAGGCAATACCTGTAGCACCCAATATGGAATCTTCTTCAGTGCCTTGAATCTGTTGTGGCATTTGTTTAATCTCATCTGTCACTGTCACTTCCCTTTGTGTCTCCTCCAGTTCTTTAATTTTTTTTCAAAAAATCTCTTGCCTTCTGCACAGAATTCAACCTAAATCTCTGTTGTTTAAAAGTAAAAATCACCCCTTCTAACTGGTCCCACCTAAATGGAATTTTCTTCTGTTTACGTTTGTCAGAAAAAAAGTACTCTTTTCTCTTGCGTAGTATTCTAATTGGAATTTCCTTAAGTATAATTACATCTGTATTATCAATCCTCAGTCTAGTATTAAAATGCTGCTGTAGAACCTGGTCTCTTGTCTTCTTCCTGGCAAAGTGCACAAGGACATCCCTTGGAACATTTCTTAATTTTGTAAAATGTGTATTTGATCCTATAGACCTTAACAATCTCTGTATCGGTATCATCTTCCTCCCAATCCAGGAAATCAGACAAACAATCTTTTCTCTGATATCCTCTCCATGTTCTGGAATTGCTCTAAATCTTAAGCAAAATTCTTTTTCTCTCAGTTCCAATAATACCAAATTGTCCAAATCCTTCTCTATTTATTACTTCTGTCTTGCTTTCCAAAACTTCCACTTTGTCAATAATTTGTTTTAAACCTGCAGCCAGTTGCCATACAGATTCTTCAATTTTCTTCTTTCAGATCTTTTTTCATCGCTGCAAATCCTTCTTCCGTTTCCTTTTTAACTGTTGCAGTCATCTTTTGCCAAATTCTTCGAACAGTTTCTGCAATAAATCTGATGAAATGACCTTATCTGTAATTTGTTCTAGTGAACACCTGCATCTTTCCCCCAGTTTGGCAGCTTTTCTTGTGGGTGCCATGATGAGAAAATGAAAATATGTCAATTACGGTAAAAGTAAAAGGCAAGCTTCTTTTTTTCCCCTCTCTTTTGCTTCTCTCTATCTTTAATACTTTAGTCCCAATTGTCTCTCTGACTACAGTCATACAGTCTGGCTCATATTACTCTTATCTTCTTGTTTTGTAAAATCCACCAATTATTAATGTCCTTAAAAATAAACAATCAGTATTCCCACAAAGTTCTGGTCTATTAGTCCAATTAATTTTACTATTTTCAAAGGCACTTTCATGAGAAAAAAATATTTCTTCTATTTTTTAAAATCACTGCCCCTTGTCCATTTGAAGCTTTCTTATATTACAATCTTCTTAAGCTTTTTGCTTTTAAATTAAAATCCTTTAAGATAGCTTTTTTTTTTCTTCTTAATTTCAAAAAGAAGACGCTCACTGAGAGTTTTTGATCTTCACTGCTGTTTGGAATATCTCTCTTAGGTTGTAAAGCAATTAAATCGCAAAATGATTAAGAAGGTGAGGCTTTTGCCAATCCAATGTCCCTAAAGGCTGCACAGCAGTTTAGGGCATGTTGTAAATCCCTTGGTTCCCAGCCACTCAATCCATGATCAGCTATAAGAAACTAAATTCCTGCAGCTCTCTCATGAGGAGCAGCTCTTCCAGAGCACAAGGAGATAATCCTGTTTTCTCCTTCCTTCAGAGAAATTTCTGTCAGCCAGAACCGCCTCCTGACTGGCAGTTCCACTGCTGTGTTGCCTCTGCTTGAAGAGCTGCTCGCAAAGATGTCTGACTGTAACACCTCACTCAGAAGCCACATTCTATCTAATTTTTATGGTTACCTTTAAAAAAAAAATTAAGTGCGAGCTCTGTACTGTGATGGTGTCATTCTGCTTTGTAATGTAGTAGTAATAATAATAATAACAACAGCAATAATAATAGACTTGTATACTGCCTGACTCTGGGTGGCTCAAAACAATCAAAGAAATTACAATAAGATCAATAAAAGATAAAGATAAAAGATGGCAAGTGTGATGATGTGGGGTTTTGCTCTCCCTCACCAAAGGCTTGGGTGAAGAGCCAGGTTTTCACAGCTCTTCTAAACAACAGTAGATTTTCTGCCTATTTCTTAGTTGTACTTCCTGTTTGTTTTCCTTAATGTTTTATAATCCATTCAGACAATATTGTCTTTGTATAATGTATATTATACAAACATTGTATATTGTCTTTCCCAAATGTTAATTAAATGTTTATAAATTTAATGGAAAAAGTTTATGGCCTTTTTCTATTTCAGTTTTAAAACTCTTTTTCCAATACACTTTTTGAACTTTTAAAGAAAGTTAATGTTTCACAACACATATTAAATATTTTTGAACAATAACCTGTAACAAAACAATTGGTGTCTGCTATATCCCTCTGCCCTAAATTAGTGCAAGTCTAACATTTATAATGCCATCCGTTTCTCTGGTTGTTTCTGAAACATTTAAGTATTAAAAGGACTAGACTTCGGGCTGTTTATGAGCTTCTCTTCATCTCCATTCAGTTCACTTGTAAGCGATTAAAGAAACTACAAGAGGAGCTAAAGAATTGAACTTCTAACTTTTCAAACAAGACTCCCTCCCGCTCCTGCCATTTCTTTTAGGTTGGGTCTAGCATTTAACCAGCACTAAGGAGAGTAATCTAAAGATAGCCAGTAAAACAGTTTGACAAATGTGGCTATATAGTGCAGTGTATCATTTTAACTTTATCTAGGCTGTGTATCTGAACATAGCATAAAGTAACAAGTGGAATATTTCCTTCCCACCAGTATTATTAATTAGAGGTCCAATCTAAGGTGACGTTTCCAGCAAATCTGTAAATTGTATTAAGATGAACAAAGTTCAGAAGATTCCTATTATAGATACTCCCTGAGCTATTCACCAATTCCATCATTTCTTGGTTAAATTTTCTTTATTATTTACTTAAGACTGTTTTTATATTTTATTTTAATTGATTTTATCTCCTCTGTAAACTGCCCAGGGTCGCTTTTTAATGAGGTGGGTGGTGACAAATTTGATATATAAATAAATAAATAAAATTATTTTTATGTTGTCACATCAAATAACTCACAAAAGAAATTCCCTCCAGATTTAATAGCAATGCAAGTCTCCAATGTCAACTCCTTGAATGTTCTCCTTGAATAAATTTGCCACCAGTTCAAGGAAGTTATTTCATGTGTAGAGTTAAAATGCAGCATTCCATTTCATATTAATAAAGAACAAAGTTTGATTCTTCTATGGTCTTGAAGGATGGGCCAAAGTAGGCCACTGTTTGCAATAGCAGCACTCAGTGAGGAGAAGGACTTTATATTGCAGGCTTTTAAAGAGCAATCTGAGTCTTGTGGGACCAAATGACAGATTACAGGTAGTCCTCATTTAGCGACTACAACTTGGTCAAAAGTGACATGGTTGCTAAGTGGAAAATCATGTGATATGACTGTTCTTATGATTTTACTTCAGCTTCCCTTTTTCCCCACTCCCCTGCCCTTTGCAGTGTTCAGCCCAGCAGTGGGATAATTAGCAAGAAGGCAATTAGTGTATTTACAGTCATTGGAGAGGAAGAGATTACAAGAGAGTAAACAGGCATACAATGTGGAATACACATCAAAAGGGATGTGGTAGTGCTGTCTGTTTGCCTAGTGCACTCCTGGCTCCCTGCCCTGAGTCACTTAGGAGGCAAACAAAAACTGAAGTTGTGAAAGCAATTAGAGTCTTGTCAGTTACAGGCAGCAGCTGCAAGGTCACAGCTGAGCTTGTTAACTTTCATTAGCACCTTTTGGGGAAGCATTGCACTTCAGAGAAAAGCAGCTCAGGAAGAGATAATTTGTTTAGGCAATCTCCTCTCTGCAAGGGGGGGGGGGAAGAAAAAGAAAAAAACAGGTCAGGCATAGGACAACCCATATTAATCAGCTGTAATGGTGAACACATGATTGAGAGAGACACACACACTGCAAAGGACTTTGGTCACAGAGTCACTTTGGTCACAAAGTTATTTTTTCATCAGCACTGTAACTTCAAACAGTCACTGCCCAAGGTAGTTGCTAAGCAAGGTTTACCTGTATACTGGAGTAGGTACCCTTAGGGCTTGTATTTTGAACCAAAACTTCACCTTTGCCTTTACAGGAGGTCATACCAAGCAGAGAATGTGACTCCTGCACACTGCTCAGGTTGCTTCGAATACTTAGAGGAATTCAGCAGCAGTTCTTTCTTCTTCTCCAGAGGTGCCCATTACATAACCAGCTACCCTCAAACTTTCTGAAGCCAAGACCTTAACCCAGCTCTTATATGGAGCTCAATTAAATCCAGGTGTTAAATCATCAGATTGGAAAGGATACAATCAGAATTCCTAAGAAAGCTATTCCATGTAGCAAAGTGTGCGCTTATTGTTGCCCTGCATGTGAAGGCAGGATTTACAAAATTTGAAACAAGGCCATGGCTATGTGTGATCAAATACTGGCTGAAGGTCCATTCCCGACCCCAGGTTCTGGCACATTTAATTGATAAATACAGTTCCTCCTGGAAAATTGACAATAAAGATATACTATATATACTGTAAATATATTGTATACTGTATACTGTATACAAACTGAATTACAATCAGAATATATTAAACTTTCACCTAGGTACTATTGGGCCATAGTAATGCACACTTTCAAACAGCATTGTATCCAGACCAAATTACAAACACATTTTAGCGAGCATTTACATTATTACAATTCAATATTATACCGTCAGCAAAGCTGAATGGAAAATTTTATAAAATTCTTTATACGGAAAGACTCTGCCCTTGTAAAGATGGTAATATTGAAACATGCTCAGATTCTAATGTATTGTAATTTCTAACGAGACATGTATAAAGAGCTAGTAACACCTCTTCTAAGCCCATTTCTGGGATGGGCTAAAGAATATTACATCTAATTTTTACTGGCAGATACGGATTCCAAGGTAACTCTTGCTGTTGCAAAGTTTGTTTTCACAGCTTGTAAAACTCATATTGTTGATAGCAAAATAGTGCAAGCCTGATTGTACATTTTTCACCTTGTATGACTTATTTTGTATGTCCTATTTTGTAGGTTGTATTCTGTAAGTTTTACTTAGCAAGCCTTATTTAGTCTAGGTTGCGTACTTGTAATAGTAAAGAATTTGAATTTGAGATTCATTCTTGAGTAGAAAGCAGGCTTACGTAAAGAATACAGTTAATTCTGACAAAGTCTTTTTTGGGTTTATTAGATTCTTGCTGCATATTGCCTGTCATTATGACCTTTTCTTCCAACCTGTCTTCAGAAAAATGGGGGAGCAGGCAAATGCATTTCCCACATGCAAAAGGAATGAGAGTTGTAGTTGGTGTTTTGTAGATCTCATGAGCATGAATTTTGATTTGCCTTAAGCTGTTTTCCACCTACCAATTATGAATAGCAAATCGTACTGCTGCAATGAGTTACCAGAAATACTGATGGAAAAGGTGCACCATAGATGCAAAAAGTCATTTAAATTTATCCTGCTATCACTTTAAACTGATGGTGGTTATACTGTTATTTAGTTAAGTTTTCTTTTAATATTATATTTCAAATTCGTTACTGTTTTTGATGGGATGGCATTCAGACTGCATTATTCATGGAGCATACCACTAAAATCAACAAGACAGTTAATCATGGCTAACTCAAGTCCCATTGATTTTGGTAGAACAGTAATGACTGGTCTCATGCATTCTAGAAGTAACTTGCAGAAGACAGTAAATATACAAAATAATTTAATACATTACACTACACTCTGATATAATGATTAGATCCTTTTGATCCTTTGTGGCTTTACAATTCATAGTCATTCACTAATCTCTCCTTTCCAAGGAAGTGGTGCCTTAAAGATAGATATTATCTGGTCCCAGTCCAGTTTAATTTTGGGTCTGGTTAGGGGACTTAATCATGGTACTCCTATGGATGATCTTTATAAAGAAACAGATAGATGGACCAGAATCTTGGAGATTCCCTTGGATATTTCAGTGTTTTTGATACTTCTGTACTGCTTATGAGCATTGAGGCTTGGTGGCATAGTGCAGAGTTTCTGTTCCTTCTTACAGGGTATATTCCAGTTGCATTGACTAACCATACTTAAGCCCCATGGTAATTAAATTGTAAGGCTTAGCAGGATTCCATTTTAAATCCAGTGCTGTTAGTTATCTACAGTATATGAAGTTGCTGGGGATGGTAATGCCAGTTTTAGAATATAAGTATGGTAGTACACTAATAATTTCTGACTTGATTTCTTTGTATCATCTGAGTCAAGAGAGGCTGAGCAAGCTTCAGATAAATACCTAGATGCTAGACTGTGCTGGATGAAAGATAAAAAACAAAACCCTGCAGCTAAATCTTAATAAAAATAAGGACACTTGTCCTGTGATGAGTTGTTCTTCCTCTGAAGAAAGGTGTATTGCTCTGGGGTTGGCAATAGAACCATTACTATAAATTGCAACCAATCTTTACCTGCTTTCCCTACTGTAGTCAATGCTATGTAGCCTAGTTTTAATAAATCTGTGGGCTAATAACCTCAGTAATGATATGTGAGGTATGTGCAGCTATCTTGGAGTCTGGCTCAGAAGTTGTTTTGGTGCAAAACACCACTGCTAAGTTACTAAGGAGGCCAACCTTCCAGGAACATATACTTATTCTGAAGAAGCTAATACTTAGAGCAACATAATGAAAAACAAGCCCTAGACACAGATAAGGCCTTTGACAATTTGGACTGGGCTTTCCTGTTTAAAGTTTTAGAAGATACGAATTTTGGAGAGAATGTTATTAAATGGGTAAGATCGATTTACACTTCACAGAAAGCACAAATAATTGTCAATGGAGATCCAACAAAACCCTGTGAGATTCAAAAGGGATAAGATAGGGATGTCCATTGTCTCCTCTCCTGTTTATTTTAGTTCTTGAAATATTGAATAGAGATATAAGACAAGATGAGAGAATCATGGGAGTAAAGATTTAAAAGGAAACTTATAAGTTAAGACCATTTGGTGATGACTTGGTATTGGTTTTGGAGGATCCACTGAAGGGAATAAAAACATTAATGGGAAAATTAAAAAATTTGGTACGCTAGCAGATTTGAAGATTAACAATCAGAAAATGAAGATGTTAACAAAAAACATGAAAATAGAGGATCTGTTTAAAATCGAGATACTGGTAAAGAAAATGGGTTTTTAAGACTGAGAAAAAAGTAAAGTATTTGGGTATCACTATGAAAAGTATGAATTGTATGTTATTTCAAAATACAGTGGTACCTCTAGTTACGAACGCCCCTCCTTACGAATATTTCAAGATACGACCAGCTCCGGCCCCAAAAATTTACCTCGACATGCGAACTCCACCTCGAGCCACGAACCGGATCCGCGACCATTTTCCCTGCTGCCACACGGTCGCGGCTTCCTGTGGGCAAAATCACGGTAGCAAGGAGACGTTCGGTGAGGCTTCTGGTGTGTTTTGTGGCGTTTGGAAGGTTTTTGGTGTGCTTGTCAGCATGGCTCCAAAGAAAATGCAGAGCAGGCTGGCAACTGACTTTAGACAGGCTTTTCCCCAGAACTGAGCCTGCAGCTAAGAGGCAAAGAAGAGAGGAAACCCCTGAAGGAGATCTCCCCGATGTCCCTTTGGAGGGGGACTCTCCCTCTAAACAATAACTGCCTCCCCACCCCATTCTCCCTCTTCATACTGTGCTGTACTGTACTTTGTTTCATGTTTTTGAGGTTTAAAAATAAAATGCATATGTTTCAGAACCGTTTAGCCGTATTTACATTGAACCTTATGGGGGAAATTTACCTCGGGGCGCGACCAAATTCGGAGGGCGGATTAGCCGTATTTACATTGAACCTTATGGGGAAATTTGCCTCGTGGTGCGACCAAATTCGGAGGGCGGAACGGATTAACCGGATTTACATTGAACCTTATGGGAAACTTTACCTCGACTTGCAACCAACTCGAGTTGCAACCAGAGTCACGGAACGGATTAAGTTCGTAACTAGAGGTACCACTGTAATTAAGACAAGACATAGCATGAAGTTTAAAAAGATATGTTAAGATGGGACAAAATACAATTATCATCGTTGGGGAGAATTTCTGGATAAAGATGAATGTCTTGCCTAGAATGATTTCAGACAATACCTGTTTTGGCAACTGATGTACCATTTAAATAGTGGCAAAAAAATATATCTAAGTTTGTATGGCAAGGGAAAAAGCCACGAGTTAAATATAAGATATTACAAGATGCAAAGGAAAGAGGAGGATTGGGTTTACCTGATTTGAAATTGTCTTTGCAGCTTCTTGTTGGGTTTGGATGTAAGAGTGGGTGTTGCTGAGAAATAAAAAAGTTAGAAGAACATGACCTGAGATTTGGGTAGCATGGATATTTGTGGTATGATAAAGTCAAGGTTAATGTGGATTTAAAAAATCATTATGTTAGAAGTGCCATATTGCGAATATGGAATAGATACAAATCCAGGCTGTGCCCGAAAACACCTTTGTGGCTTTCAGCACAAGAAGCATTCTATACATGAGAAATAATAGGCAAACACAAATCGTTAACATGTTGTGAGATACTAGAATTCTGTCAAGGGGAATATAAAATAAAATCAAAAGAACAACTGATGGCAAAGGGACATAGTTGTCAATGGCTTTCTTATTTACAGTTATCAGAAAGATTTAAAGTAGATAAAAGAATTTATGGTATTGAACATTGTAAGACTGATTTTGAAACAAAATTGTGTACAAATGATGAATATGTGATTGCTAAAATGTGTAAACTTTTATTGAAATTTGAAACAGAAGAAGAACAAGTTAAGGAATGTATGATAAAGTGGGCTAAAAATTTTGATTATAATAGACAGATGGAACAATGGGAAAATATGTGGTTGAAAGGTCTGAAATTTACACTATGTAAATTTAAAGAGAACTTTTATAAAATGATGTACCATTGGTATATGACACCAAAAAATTATCCAGAATGTATAAAGGTGCTTAAAATTTATGTTGGAAATGTGAACAAGAAGAAGGGTTATTTTACCATGCTTGGTGGCCATGCAAAAAAGCTAGAAAATATTGGGTTCAAATACATACAGTGATTCAGAGGATTTTAAAAATTAATATTCAACTTAAACCCGAACTTTTCCTCTTGGGACTGATGGATAAGCAGTTGGGAAAAAAGTCAGGGAATATTGTTTTTATATATGATAACTCCAATGAGATTATTGTAAACACAAAGATGGAAAGATTTGGCAATAACTACAACAGAGGAATGGTTGGTGAAGATGACAGAACTTGCTGAAATGGCCTAATTGATTTGTTTGATTAGAGAAATGACAGTATCTACATTTATTGGTGCCTGGAAACACTTTATGGACTTTTTGCATAAAAAAGAAAAATATGAAATATGAAGAAAAAAATGAAAGGAAAAAGAAAAAATGAACTAATGATTTATGATTTGATGATTAGATAGGATAGATTATAGAAAGAAGAGAGCCATGATGTAATTTTAGAGAGAGAGATCAATTTATAATTATACTTACAACTGCTGTAAAGAAGATTGGAAGCCACTTCTTTATATCTTTTTTCTTTCTTTTCCATTTTCAAGGCTAATTTCCCTTTCTTTTCTATTTTTTCTATTTCCATTTTCATCCCTTTTAGCTTTCCGGAGGTCCCTCAAAGACCTGGTTGTGTCAGCTGGCCTGGGCACCCCAGGCGACTGGCGAAATATTGAGATGGCTGTTGTGTAATTTATACCTCCTCTTCACTTAATCTCTTTTTTATTCTGGTTTTAGTTTTGTGCCTTTTATAATTTTAAAGTTTTAATATTAATATTAATTTGTATATTTTGTGTTTAACTTTGTTGTACGCCACCCAGAGTCACTTCATTGTAAGGTGGGCAGCTATATAAATATGACAAATAAATAAATAAATAAATAAATATTTCTGCTACTCTTTTTCTTTTTCCATCTTTAGTTTTTCCTTTCATTTTTTCCCTTTTTCTCATTTCTTTCTCACTCTATTTTAGTTTGTATTAGTCTTATTCTTGTGTTTAAAATTGTCAATAAAATTATATATATATAGTATCACAAATACCTTGACCTTTTCTCAGTAGCAAATTAGCAGTCAGTACAGAATATATTCTGAAGAAGCTGCACTGACTACTAATTTGCTACTGAGAAAAGGTCAAGGTATTTGTGATGCTATATAAAGCCTATAATTTTAGGGCCTGGATATCTGACATTTCGCCATTCCCCCTATGTAAATGCCTGGGTATTAAGGTCTAATACACATGTTCTCTGGAGTGTGTTACATTTGCTGGGTGTTCATTATGCAGCAACCTGAGAGAAGATATTCTTCATTTGGAATTCCCTTCCTGATCAGTTGTAGTTAGTGCTAAGCTTGTAAGATTTGAGTGCCAGCAGAAGATGCATAAAGTTCATTCAAGACTGTGGCTAAATGTATGCTGATGCATCTTCTGTTTTTATAATTGATGTTCTGTTTGTGCTATGAAATTTGTAAGCACATTTATGATTTTAAAGGGGGGGCTATTTATGTTCTTTTAACTGTATTTTTTAAATTTGTTGTATCCCCTTTATAGAACCAGTTTTACCACAATATAATTGTGTTTCATAGAAGTCTCATAGCATAGTCTTTATTTTGGATCTCTTCAGATGGCTTAGTTGCTCAAGATGAGTTTCAATCAAACATTTGAAATGACGGGATTAACTGTAAGGAGCCAAATGATGCAGCTAGATCTGGAAATCTCTATTCTCTTTATTATTGATTGGTGGGGCTATGCTGTATTGCAAGACCCTGGATTTTATTTCTACTGTACAGTCCAAGCCCTAACTGCATAAATTGAAGGAGAAATCTCAGCCTTCTCCTTCAAATACAGGGTGCAGTATTTTCTTATAAACAGACTTACTGATTCTGCGATTATGAACCCTATCTGCAATAGAGGAGTGTAAGCATGCAGGCTCTTTCCTTTCATTGTGTGCTACACTAGACTCCAACAATTGCATGTATTTTATTTGCATTTATTACATATTAAAAACACAAAAGTATTATTCAAATCAAAGCTTGTGATACTTTAATATTTTAATTGCTTAATGCTTATTTGTTTTATGTTGAAGAAATATTAGGTTGCATTCAAACCTCCCCTTCTATATAAAAGGAGTTTTCCCTTTTATAGAAGGTTCTAGAGTAGGCTTCATTCTAGAGAAAAGGACCAGGGTTATTATTCTGCAGATTTCCCCTTCTCACTGTTAGGTTTTATGATATTCTAGAGATTCACCAATTCTCTGAAACAAGTTTGAAGGTGATGAGGAGGGAACTGGAAATTGGTGAAAATAATTACCTGTATCTCAAGTGTTTCATCCAGCATGGCCTAACTCTACTAAGTATAAGATTGGCTCCAATTAAGAGAAACTGTGGAGAAATAACTATGTAGGAACAGAAAACAAAGCTCTCCAGCTTCTTCATTTATAATGGACAACTGAACTACCATTCCACTCATCAATCTTTCTGGCAGATCAGTCAATGAAACATTTAATTTCTTAATTCAGTTTACTTTGTTAAGGACACATTTCCTATTATTTGGAGGGATTATTTTTTGCTCTGTCTTACTATGGAATGAAATCAGTAGATAGCTGTTTCTCACAAAGACTTACAGCTTTTATTCAGTAAAACTATTTATTAACATTGAAATTGATTTAGATACATTTAAATAAATCAATTCAAATTATTAATGCCCTGGGATGACACAGCAGAAAAGAAGTGTATTCTGTCTCCCTATCATTATCACTAGGAGATTGTAGTCTGTCCTCCAAGGAAATTATCACAACAAGCAGAACAGCTTGGCCCTCTGGAAGTAGAGCCTCATGGCAGCCAGCAGAGCTCCCTCCTTCCCCCACTTCAATTCTGGGTCTTCAGTTTAGCCAGTTTAAAGTGTCCCAGCTATAAAGAAAACCTCCAGAACAACATAGGTGTACCGGCAGTCCCTGGGTTAAGAACAAGTTCTTTTCCTAACTCTGTCTTTAACTCAAATTTGTATGTAAGTTGGAACTTGTACTTACAAATGGACTGCCTATTACTAAAAATGGTGGACAGCATTGTCCTTCCTTGAGCCAATGAACTGCTGAAGCTGTATGTTAAGAACATGTGGCTTCAGCAGTTCCTGAAAGCATTGCACGGCTTCAATGATTCATCAGCTCGAGGAAGGACAACACCTTCCACCATTTTTAGTAATAGGCAGCCCATTCATATCTAGGGATTGTCCTTAAGTCAGACATTCTTAACCCGGGGACTCCCTGTACATATGGCAGGATATAAAGTAGCATTGGAATGTGGAAGAGAAGAAGGTGGTAGAGACAAAAAAGACTCCAAGTCACTCAAAGAATTTCCAGGTGGCACCCAGAATTTTAACCACCTTGATTTAAATCAGTCTACCACTGTTTCAATATTACAGGTAGTTCTTGCTTAACAACCTCAATTGGGACCGGTATTTAGGTCGCTAAGTGATGCAGTCATTAAGTGAATCATCACCTGACCAAACCTGGTTTTACGGCCTTTTTTGTGGTGGTCGTTAAGTGAATTACATGGTCATTAAATGAATCATGCTTGTCCCCATTGATTTTGCTTGCTGGAAGCCAGCTGGGAAGGTCGCAAATGGCAATCACATGACCCTGGGATGCTGCAGCTGTCATAAGCTGGTTGCCAAGCACCTGGATCGCAATCACATGACTGTGGGGGCACTGTGACAGTCATAACTTTGGGCACTGGTTGTAAGTCACTTTTTAATGCTGCTGTAAATTTGAATGGTCGCTAAACAAATGGTCGTTAAGCGAGGGCTACCTGTATAACCAAAGCTGATGATAAAGTATAACTGATCAAAATATATTAACTGATATAATGATGTAATATCAGCAACAGCTGTCAATTTTATGTGTAATCAGCATAGAAAAGTAGGGTAAACATATCAAAGCATTTAATTACATTGGTTTCATAGATCTCATATATCCTATTGAACAAAAGATGTTCAAAGAAAAATACATTTTTATTCTGAGACAATCACATTCCTTTCTCCTAAATACATTAAAATGTGTTACTGTATTTTTTTACATAATAATACTTTTTTCCTCAGTATAATATTCCTTTTTTATATAAAATAAACATTTTGTGTGCCAATAATTTTACTCTTAGATGAAGTAGGAGAATGAATTCCAGGTTTCAAAGAAGCATGATTTAAAATAATATTAAAATACTTTCTTATAAAATATCCTGAGTCTCAGTTTTATCTAATTCTGTCTTTTCATCACAGTACTGGGGAGCTGCTAGAATAAATTTGGCATTGAGGTTTCAGGTGGGAGAAGCATATTGGTAACTCTCATTACACTTCCGTTGTACATGCAGATATCTTTGATACTGGATATAGTGTACGTTTTCTTATTGTAAATAAGTACAGTTACTTATTGTAAATAAATACAGTAAAATACTGTATTTTAAAAAATAATTTACTGCTAAAAAGAATATGAGTTCAAAATCAGAATGGATGTCTGCAAATTTTGTAAAGACGTTATCTTTTGTGTTTTAAATATTAAATTGTTTTTGTAACCCACCCAAAGGCAACATAACAACATAAACAAAATATATTCAATAAGCAATTTAATAAGCAAGTATTTCTACCGCAATTAACTTTGTTAAGAAATGTCTCAGTAGTGCCTTCCTATTTGTATATTACATGCTGGGAGAAAAGAAAAGAGAGGGCAGGCAATTTGTATGCACATCTCTACTTAATCAGTGTATCTATTCAAATAAGAACAATTTGGGGAAAAAACTTGAACAGGCAGACAGAAAAAAAGATCTAATTTAAACATACAAGTTATTTTAATTGTTAATGTCACACACACATAAATATCTATTATAAGCAGAATTACAAAATGATAAGAGTAGTGCAATTCAAAAAATGGTAACCTATAATATTTAATTCAAAAAAGATTTTGTCAAGCATCGATTTATCTATTTCTTTTTTTAAAAAAAGATTAGGTGGAAAATAATTTTTTCCTAAGATATTAGGGTCTTAAGTATTCCAGCAGAGGTCAGTATATGTATAGGTCTGTATGTAATTTAGGTGTTTATTTTTGCTAATGTTTTTTATACTGATGGTCTTCAAAATTAGACAAAATTCAAGCATCTCATTATAGTATAAAGCCTTGAATGAAGAAAATGGTTGCATTTTTTGTTGTGTGAGTGAGGAGGATAAAATTGAAATTGAAGGTTAGAAACTAGAGAATACTGCATTTGACATATATCAAATGAAGAGTAATACTTATTTTTCAAACCATTTGGGAGAATATTTGTACTGTTTGTTAATCCAAAAAAAAAAAAAAGTTGAGTTCTATGCCCAAGGCTTTAGGGTTATGTTAAATAGGGATCTGGGCCATAGCCAAGATATTTAAAGCAGTATTAATGTAAGGTTTCTCTAATTTATTTTGCCAGCTCATTAAGGTATTTTTTGCAATTTTTCTTCCTTTTGCACTGACAGTAAAAGTCAATAACTTGCTATCCTAGTGAAAAAGCAGCAAGCGTAAGGATATTGGGAGCATCAGAAGGAGTTAAAAAACCAGAAGCAGCATCCAAGATTCCTGTACACCAGGATAATTACTTTTTTCTGTGCTTTGTCCTAATACCAGAGGACTACACAGGCTTATCTCTACAGGAAGCCACAGCTTTACATGATTTTATTTTATTAAATTGACAAAGACCAAAGGAAACATTACATTATGTCATAATTATAATATTCACATGTCTAGAAAGAATGGCTCATTCTTTTTCTGATACATTTTTTTAGAAGAACAATTACAGAAATAGTTACGTTCAAAATCTGATTTTGTTAGTTAACCTAACAATTATTATTTTAAAAAATGGACAAAAGGTAGAATAAACAGAACAGTAGGAACCTTTTAATATTGAAGAAAACATGAGAGTATCTTTATTTTCTTCCTGCCCAAATTATAGTCGATAAGGATAAGCCTTTTTACCACCAATGAAGTCCTCTGCTGAGTCAGTTTGAATGGGTGGGAATATTTGGCTTAGGTAAGAGTTACACCTAATTTAAGGTAAAAATAGCAGCACACTCATTTCAATCTTTTCAGGAGGAAAGGGTAAAGGCATATCAGAGTCCTTTGCAATCAAAGCAGGAGGAAAGTGCTCAGAAGACATACATCGTTCTAATGCCTGGAAGCTGTGAAGGCAAGGCAGAGTGATTGTGGATTCTTTGCCAGTTTTAATTCTGGACAGAATTACACAGAACTGGTGCACAGTTTGCAGGACCTCCAAGACTATTAGCTCCTGCTCAAAGAACAGGTGGCAGCTATGGTCAGGAGGGGCTTTGCCCAGGTTTCTCTGAGGTGCCAATTACATCTTTTTCTGGATTGTGACTTCCTTCTCACAATCACTAATACCTTAGTACCGTAATACCTTAATCACCACACATTTGGATTACTGCAGTGTGCTGTACACGGGGGTGATCTTCAAAATGACTTGGAAGCTGCAACTGGTCCAAAATGTGGCTGCATGGGCAGTGGTGTAACATGTGCTGTTCTTGGAGCACATATAACTGCCCACGCTGCTGCATTCTCGACCAGCTGAAGCTTCCGGATACTCTTCAAGGGCAACCCCACGTAGAGCATATTGTAGTAGTTCAATCTGGGCATGAGTGACTGTAGGCACTAGGGCATGCCCTAGTGACTAGGGCATGAGTGACTGTAAGCAGGGGCTGCTGATCCAGGAATGGGCGCAACTGACGCACAAGACGAAGCTGTGCAAAGGCCCTCCTAGTCACATCTGCCACCTGCTCATCGAGCAGGAGTTGTGAGTCTAGGAGGCCTCCCAGATTGTGCACTGGTCTGTCTGGGGTAGAGTAACCCCATCCAGGACTAAAGATGGCATGACCCTGGAATCAGTGGGCCCCAAAAACCGCAGCCACTCAGTCTTGCCAGGGTTTAGCATGAAGAATGTCTGGGATAAGACATTCACACGGCATCAATTCACCAGAAGTGGAGATATATAATTTAAGTTATATATATATAAGTGATATATATATAACCTCACCCCATGGCAATGGATGAACTCACCCAGCAGCCTCATGTAGATGTTGAAAAGGAGAGGAGAAAGCACCCATCCCTGTGGCACATCACAGAGTAGGGGCTGAGGGTGGGACTTCTCCCCAATCATCACCAACTGGAATTGACACTGAAGGAAGGAGGCAAACCAGCACAACACCGTGCCACCTACTCCCAATCCTCCAAGCTGATTCAGAAGGATACCATGGTCGATGGTATTGAAAGCTGCTGAGAGGTCAAGTAGGGCAAAGATGGATGCACTACCCCCATCCCACCCACGCCAAATATAGCTACCCATATTATAACAACAACCCTGGGTGGTGTACAAAACAGTAAAATTGATACCCCCCCAAACCAAAAAATAAATAAAAACTCTATAAAACTCTATAAAACTCATGGTACCCAGGGCAGCATTCTCCCATACATCTGTGCACTGTTTTGCTAGGCTCCAGACTCATGCTACCCCAATGCTTGTGGGAAGAGTCAGCTTTTCAAGGCCTTCTGGAAGACAAGGAGGGTGGGGGCCTGCTGGATCTCTGGAGAAACAGTGTTCCTCAGGGCAGGGGCAGCTACAGAGAAGGTGCATTTTGTACATCCCACCAGATGACAACATTTAAGGGAAGCGACCTGAAGCATACCCATTCTATCTGACCAGGTGGGACAGGCAGATTCCCTCAGGAAGAGGTGGTCCTGCAAGTAGCCTGGTGCCATGCCATTTATTTATAAATAAATGCATAAATAATATTTTATAAATAATTTATAATTATAATTGCATAATTATAAATAATATGGGAATAGAGAGATGGCCGCTACAAATTATGCAGTTGTGGCAGCTTGTAAAAAGGCCACCATTGCTATGCATTGCTGGGACAGTCAGACGCCCATCACTACCACTGCTACACTGAGATGCTTCTTCAAATAATCAACATCTCCAAGAAATCTTGGATTTTTTTCTAAAAATATATTTTCTCAGGGAAATATAATCATTTGTTTTATTTTGTTCCAGCATAAAATATATAAATGTTTCCACAGGGCATCTTGTTTTTCAACACTGCACAATATTTACCAAAATTTCTTCTAGCATACTAACTGGAACACAATGTTTTATAATAGAAATAAATTCTGTTTTCTAGTTTATTTTTAAATCATTTCTTTGCAACATTATAAAAAATTGAATAGGAAAAAACCTCTAGTATTTTAATCCTACAACTCCAGAATTACAAAACTAGATGAAAGAACAGTTTCCATACCTTCTCCCTGTAGCTTCTAGGGAAGAAGACTGCCACCAAAAATGGGAAATCTGCCCAGACAGTTGTGGCCTCCAAACAGCCTCCATCTCTACATTTTTCAGGAGTTACACCTGATTCTCCAAAGGTTCACTTTGTTGGAGATGTAGGCTGCTGCAGGGGGAGAGAAGGGAGGGATAACTTTTGTCCTGTATATTTCTTTAAGTTAATTTATTTTAGGATTTAGACCACTACGTTTACTTAGGTCTGAACTGGGAGGAGAGGGGACAGGACCCCAGGAAGCGTAGTTTAAATTGTCATGGCAATATTTTATAAGAAGGAATCTTATATATTAAAAATGTAGGAACAAATAAAACTAAAGATAATGTTCCTGTCTCTCCATGCTATGCTAGAAATTTAATAATTCCACAGCACCTAGCAGCAAAAAGTGGACCTTTTGCATTTGCAACTTGGGAGTTTATTTCTTGTTGCATTTAATCTCACTGCAAAGCATCAACATATCGTCTGTCAACTTGAGACTTGTAATGTCTCGTCCCTCAATTGGCTGGGATGTAGGCTGGAAGAAGACAATTATGCTGGAGAAACAACAAAGGCTCAATTAGGTTCCAAGCTGCCATCTACACCAAGTATTTTCAGGATAAAATTTTGATGCAGTCCTCTCCATAATGTTGGTCTTTTATAAGTTTTCATATGCAAACAAGTTAGGCAGTAAACTAGAACAAAAGAAAAAAAAAACCCATAGCTTTATTAAAGGACATTGGCAAGAACTAACAAAGATCAACTAGTGAAGCTCAGAATCTTTATTTGCCTAATTAAAATTTCTTGCCCTAGTTGGTTTGGCTTAAGTTAGTCAGCAAATTAAAAACAAAGTTAAAAAACACCTTTTGGTCATCACCCTTCTAGTGGTTTCCCTGTGTTATCATGATGTTCCCCTTTCCAGCAATAAGAACTATATAGCAGAGGTCTCTGAATATGCCTTTATAAATTGTCCATCATTCAAGGAGAGCTGTTTTGCTTAAGACAAATGTTTTTCTAGCCATACAGTTAGATCTTTTAGACTATGTTTCCCACAATCACTTGCTACTAGTCACAGTACACTGTAGCTGGGACTGATAGTAAATGAAGCTGAAAACATCTGGAGGGACCAGATTGCCTACTCCAGTTGCTTTTCATAAAGAGGTGAGCTTTAACAAATACCCTTTGTATGGTGTTTCCTAGAGGAGGGATTTGACCTCTCCACATTTGATTCTCCTAAATCTGCTTAATAAAGAATTTGGATGTTATGCCATTTTCCTGAATAACAAACCACACATTACTTCAGAAAATGTTTTGTTTTTTTCTTATTCCAGATCATGCTAGTGGACTTGATTTTTTATTTTTGTGTCAGCTTGTTGAAGACAGATTTGGAACATATAGTCAGCAGATGACATATCTTTTAATATCTACAGCATCATCTCTGAATTCAAAGGAAATAGAGAATATTGCCTATTCAATGGCTGTTAAATATCTACCTGCACACTAATATATTATGTTTAAATTCTGCAATATTAAAGATAGACAAGAAAAGCAGTAAATAAAAAATATATAGAGATTTTTTAATATTGGCTATCATAGAAAGTTGATGTACAAAAATGAATTTCTTAAAATCACTTAAGAGAAACAAAAGTGAATTGGATTGGAAAATACCTTACCAAGCACTATCAACAAATACAAATATGCTACATACAGCAGCTTCACTCTCCACATAGTAATACACTGATGATTCAGTCAGCAGATGCATCTCAAGATGTCAGATAGCAAAATCTATTACCTATGTCCATATCCAAAGACTTAACTAGTGCTATTAAAGCTACTGTTATCACTAAACAGTTTTAAGTATGCTCACATGAAATTTAGTATCAACAATATAAATCCACTTACATTCAAGACTTGCCTCAATGAAGAATGGTTGTTATTTTTGTGTAATAAATTTAGCTTTTGGATCAGGACTAGTGTCAAGGGCTGGCGCCATAGGATAACAGGTTCAGGTCCACGTGGACTTAAGGGGGAATGCTCTTCTAAAGGGCAGGGGCTATTACAGAAAAGGCCAGTTTTTGAGGTCCAGAAAATGATACTGCTTTAAGGATGGAACCTGGAACATGCTGACCCTGCCAAATCTTATCAGATGGGCAGAGAAAGGCAATCTCACAGGTATCTAGGTCCTGAGCCTGAGTCACGAAGGGCTTTGTAAGTGACACTAGCACCATGAATTGCATCTAGATGCCAACTGATTGGCAGATTGTGAAGCAGAGGTGTAACATGGATGAAATGGGGTATGCTCATAGTTATTCACTTTCCTGCATCCTATATCAGCTGTAGTTTACAAGTGGTCTTAAGGTAGCCCCATGTAAAGCACACTGCAGTGGTCCAAACAAGAGGCGACTAAGACATGAATGACCATGGGCCTCCTGATTCAGAGGACATAATTGGTGCACCAGATGAATCTCTACAAAGGCTCTCCTGGCCATAACTACAACTTGCTCACTGATTAAGAGCTAAGAGTTTGCTGAGAGTCCAGGAGGATCTCAAATTACACAAGTTCCACCTAGGGGGTACAACTCCATTGAGAATGGAAGTTTGAGAATCCCTGGAAATGAAGGGTCCTTAAACGCACAGTTACTTGATTTTGCTAGGGTTGACTCTGAACCTGATCCTTCCCATCCAGACTCTAACACTTCCAAATCCAGGATAGAACCTCAGTCTTCTCAGTTGTTTGTTTACTCACCTCTTGCTTTAACCCAGAGGGTATGAGTAAAGAAACAGTGGTAAAACAATTATAATATTACTTACAGCTTGTTCACTGGTTCTCTACATAGCAAGCAATCTGATGGCTAAAAGCATAAGAAAGGAGAATAGTGGATAACAATGAGATCCCACTGACAGTGTCTTGGCTAAACTCCCAAAATACTTAGACCCAGCACTGATAAGGATGTAAGATTCACAAAGAAAGTAGAATTCCATCTGTTTAAATAATTACATGACCACAGCACATAGCAGCACCAAGCCAACTTTGGTTGATCTCAAAAAAGCTAAGCATGATCAGGCCCAGTTAGTATTTGGGTGGGAAACCACTAGGAAATCCTAGGACTATAGGCTAGACTGGGGAGTTGAGAAAACATCCTTGAAAGAAAAAAGGCAAACCATTTCTGTACTTTTTTAAAGAAAGCAACATGAATGTGTTGATTCAGATACCAAGAATAGAACTCAAATGGAGGGATGCTTTATTTTTAAATAATTATATGTTGGTCTTAAATGTAATTAAATGAATAAAACATTCCTAACATTTGTTGTGATATGGGTATTAAGCTCTAAGTCCCTTGAATCAAATGAATCTCATTTTTTTCAGCTAATACTATAGCATAATTTTTGGAGTAAATGTTTATGATAAAATCTTTAAAATTTAAGATTCATTTTTATTCATATGTTGGCTTTTTTAGATATGAGAAGGAAAGAGATTCATAATACAAGAAGCAGCTGATTCACATTTAAGAATGGTAATATTATCTTTTGATACTGCTTGCCGTGCTCTTTGGAAATATTTTTTTCAGCATGTGAGCAGATACTCTCTATGGAATAATCAGCAAACCAGTTCATCATTGGCAGAAACAAAATGCAGCCAAGCAACTTATGACAGACACGGCTGTAACATCTGACAGCTAGATTCATTATTGGTTTAACAGCCAATCATTAGTTTTGACGACACAAGTCTAATGAAGGTTGGAATATAAAAAGCCCTCTTGGAACATACAAGATTCACCAGAGTGGTGAGTTGTCTCAGATTGCATTTGCCTTCAGTGGTTCACAGAGTACTGAAAGATTTTAAAAAGAACCAAAGGAAGGAGAAGGAGAAAGAGAAAGAGAAAAGAAGGAAAAAGATCAGTTTTGAATGTGTGATTATGCACAAGCTAAAAATGTATCTTTATATTTATCTTTTCATGTTAATCATACCAGTGGAACTTAATGAAAATAATCAGGCAAATGAGAATACAGAAACAGGTGGACTATGCAACGCATGTACATGGAGGCAAAATACAAAATCTTCAAGAATAGAAGCTATAAAAATTCAGATCCTCAGTAAACTGCGTCTAGAACAAGCACCTAACATTAGCCGGGATATTATAAGGCAACTTTTACCTAAAGCTCCTCCACTGCAAGAACTGATTGATCAGTATGATATCCAGAGAGATGATAGTAGTGATGATTCTTTGGAAGATGATGATTATCATGCTACAACTGAAACTATTATTACAATGCCTACAGACTGTAAGTAACTTCTGTTAATACTACTTTATTAACAAACACTTTGTCTTTGTGCTGAGAAGCCACATTTCAGACTTTTCAAACAAACTGCTTGCTAAAGCACATACTACAGAGAGAGTATCTTTAAAAATTGAATGATAATATTTTCTTATAAAAACTATTCTACAATGAGCATCTGTTTGCTGTAGGTATGTAAAAAGGTTATAGAGGTATTTCTGCAAAAGAACAAGAAATACATAGAAAAAACATATACTGAAACATTCTGAGGAGACAGTTTTCAAAAACGTTTTTCTGAAAACTGGAAAACAAAATAGATTCATATAAATGACACTGTAAAACAAGTACTGTAGCTCCAATGTGCTCACATATCATATGTTAATGTTTTCATTTCAGAGCTATATTAATTAGAGTTTTGTAAACTTATTTACATAAAAATCATTTTTCAAGCCTCTACAGGGTGTTTTATTTTTTCTTTTTGTGCCTTCAAGTCAGTTTTTGACTCCTGGCAACTGCCTGGACTAGTCCCTGCAGTTTTTCGGAAGTGGTTTGCCATTGCTTCATTCCCAGGGCTGGGAGAGAGGGACTGGCCCAGGGTCACCCAGCTGGCTTTGTGCCTAAGGCAGGACTGGAACTCCTGGTCTCCCACCAGTTTTTAACCTGGTGCCTTTAACCACTACACCAAACTGGCTCTCTATACAGTTTGTTTACACTATTAAAATTAATGTTTATACTTACTGTACTGTTCCCAGATTTGTTCTTTCAGTATATTTTTTAAAAAAATTACATATTCTAATTTATTTTGCATTTACATAATATCAAGCCGTCAGGAATAACATAGCAAATACCATGACATCATAGATCCAAACAGCCAATTAAATTTCACCTCAGAGTGATTACCATTCACTACCAAGGCAAAAAGCCATAAGGTTTTCACCCTGAAACCTTGTTCTAGTTGTAATTATATTCAAAGCATTGGAATGCATCTTCAGATATGTTGTCCTAATGAAGCCTTTCCCCTGAAATCACTGAAAGGATCAGAAAATCAATTGAGAGGTATACAAAAGTGCACAATAACCTGGGCTGAACTGTTATACACGTTTTTTCTCCCTAACTCATAGGCTTGTCAACAGATGTCACTGAGCACAAACTATACAGTTGAGCAGCCGCATAATGAAACTCACTCTTAAATTATCAACAGTGCTATATTTAATGTTTATGCATAATTCTGTCAGTTCTATTAGTTGCATTAAAAAGAAATGAAGTTACTTATTGAATGAGCATGTTCTTCATTATCTCCTCAGTGCTAAGCATCTGCCACAGCTCCTATCAAGTATCCTTTGCTGAATTTATATTATAGTATCTTATGTTCTTCATTAGCTAAAGTTGGATATGGCAGCTGTCTTCAGAATAACACTTAAGGCAATGATGAAATATTGTAAAATGAAAACTTGGGCCCAGATGACACAGATTTGCTACCAGCAGACAGCAGTGATATACTATATTCAGATTTCATTTGATATAATACTAAGAATAGCATCTATTTTATCTAATCTAAATATATTTAAGCGTGATTATAAATATTAAAAAGGAATTAAATTGCTGTTTTAAAGTCTTGTTAGGAAATATCTGCAATTTATACTGCAAATTATTATTTCAAAAATTATTTATCTTTGCTGCTTGGAGAGCCTTCTGAAAAATAACTTTTTTCCATTTATTTGAATGTTCATTTATGGTACATTAAATATGCAGATATGGTTGAGTTTATCTGCAAGAATTTAAGTCAATGGATCTTACTTCCATGATTATAAAATTGATTTAAACACTGCTGTTACACCATAGCAAGGCATTCAGGCACAGAAGCTCCACTGTGCAGTTTGGTGTGCTCTTCCATAATCTGTAGACCAGTCCCAATCCTCATCTCAATCAGGACAAGACCCATGCATAGAAAGGGAGACAAAGAATAGGTGCAGTTTTTGTGCTCTTACTGCTACTATTGAGAAAAGCAACTTGGCTACAAGTGCATATGCGTGCCTTCTAAGTATGCTTTTGTCTAGAAAGATGTGTTGTGGATTATTCTATCAATATAATCCACAGTGAGGCACACATAAAAATACACCTTGCAGGCATGTACAGTATATGCATTCCTAGGTAAGTTGCTTTTCTTGGTTCATTATATGTTAACATTAGTTTTTTGGTATACTGTAATGTAATCAGGATTCATAAACCAGGTTAGACATGGTAAAACTATTTTAGTTAAAAGCATTAAAATAATTACTTATAAGTGTTATTACCACACAAGCAAAATCAATCTGATTTCTGTTATAGCTTCTTTACAACTTTTTTTACATTGAATACTTAAGGCTAATAAATATTCAATTAAGATTCAGATGCACAACCTTTATCAGACTGAATACGAACCACTGTGTGTTCAATATCTCTTATTAATTTGACTGGGGGGTTTTCAAAGAGTGATTTGTACAGCTGGTCAGTTAGTTTAACTACATAAACTCCCAAAGAATCCCAGGGTGTACTACTTTAGAATCTGTTTTCTTCTTAAGTAACTTTTCACAAGAACACCATACATTGCAGACATGAAATGCCAGGCTAAAAGATTAAAAAAAAAATCTATGCAGATACTAGTGTCATGAACATTTTCATTTACTCTGCAGTCCTTGGATTGAGTATTTCCGTTTCCTAAGATTTTAATGAATTTGTTCCACAGGCCTTTTTGTCCCTCAAATATAATAAACGTGAAAGAATTTAACTTCAGTATTTCAGAGTTCTGTATTTTTCTCCTATCATGTGTTTCTATATGGCCATTTCTTTTTGAGTTGCTGTTTTTAAGTTCCTTAAAATAATTATTGTATGTTATGAGTACTGTAAACTACTTTAGAAACTTCAGTAATTTAACTTTTATTCTTACTAAATAAAGAGATAACAGAATGCATGCTGAAATCCACTACAATCCTTGTGGCAAGGATGGGACACATACAGATGTTGAGAAACAATTTTTAGCAGCTCAATCCAGCATGGTCCATGATGCGAGATACAGAAGTTGGAGATGCAGGGAGTTGAATTTGTGTACCTCAAGGCCACAAATTCCCTTCCTCCTGCAGTGGTAAACAGCATGCATTTTTCACTGTTCCTTTTTATTCAATGTGATCCCCTCCAGTGGAAAAAAAATAACTTTTTTTCACCACTGCAAGAGGCTTGTGCCTATGTGGTAAATAATTTGATACAATGGTTCTACATAGAAATTATACTCATTCAGATTGCCCATAAAAATTAATTTCATATCAAGAGCATGTGGGAAGGTGGTAGCAAAATTATAATATAGGAAGAAATTATTTGGGGCTAACATGCACCAAGGTATAATGTAGGGCATAGGGATGATTTTTGAAATGGCATACTTTTCCCACAGTTCAGAGTGAGTCTTCTTACTACTGTACTGCCAATATACAATCAGAAAAGTCACTCTGAAGATGTTTTATGAGATTTAAAATATATATAATGTTATGCTTTTTTTAAAAAAATATATTTTTCATTTGCAAGCAAGTTTTCTTTTCTTATTCATTTACTTATAGCTGATTTTCCTATACCAATGGAAGGAAAACCCACATGTTGCTTCTTTAAATTTAGTTCTAAAATACAGTATAATAAAGTAGTGAAAGCCCAGTTGTGGATATACTTAAGACAAGTCCAGAGGCCTACAACAGTATTTGTGCAGATCCTGAGACTCATCAGACCTATGAAAGATGGTACAACTTCAACTGCAATTCGATCCTTGAAACTTGACATGAACCCAGGCACCGGTATTTGGCAGAGTATTGATGTGAAGACTGTTTTGCAAAATTGGCTTAAACAACCTGAATCCAACTTGGGCATTGAAATCAAAGCTTTGGATGAAAAGGGAAGAGATCTTGCAGTGACTTATCCAGGACCAGGAGAAGGTGGCTTGGTAAGTTCTACTTTAAAATCCTCAGCATTTTTGTCACTTAGCACCTGTAACAAAAGTTTTAGATGGGGAAAAAAACCACAGCAAGGGTTTTAAGGTTGTGATTATAAACATATTTACTTGGCATTAAACTTCCTGGGATTTATCTCCAGATCATTTTGTTTTGGACTGTAATGGGAAAGCACTGGCAAATTAATGGAGTAGAATTAAATATTATCCTTATTTTCTTAGCTGTAAATGGAGCTAATAATATTTATTACCTCTTATATAGGTCAGCATATTCAGTTTGTTAATAATATTCAAAAGGAGCATATATAGAGAAAAATATATAGCCTTAAAATAATGATTCCAACAGTGGACAACAAGATGCCTAAGAAAAAGCTACAAAACAGACAGCAACAAATAGCTTATTGTTATTGTTTCTTCCTGGAATCTGACATGCATGCTGCTTCTGATACTGGAGGCAGAGAGCCATTACAATAGTAACAAGTGGTAGCTTTGAGGAAAAGGTGCTTCGCAATGGAGAACAAAATGAAACATCTCTTCTTCAGTTGTTAAAGCAGCTGCATCTTTTGCAAAACTTGTGTGCCTGCTTCAAAGTCTACTCTCTGAATGCTGTGCACAGCCTTTATTAGCCTTATTTATTTATCAAATTTATGTGCTGCTAATTTCATTCCTATTCATTGTGGCATATAGCTATGAATACGTTCCTGGCTGATATAACAGTATAAAACCATAAAATTTTCACAGTAACTCTAATTGTCAAACATCCACAGTAAACGATATCAAATGGCTACAGTAAACAATGTCAGAAAAACATCGTACATCCTACTATCTAAATAAATTAAGAATTTCCCTAAAGACAAACATCGTATGAGTGTTATTCAACAGCCTACAATTTAACTTCATGTAACAAGATGATGATGTTCAACTGCCACATGTCTTCTGGAGCAGCTCAGCCTTTTTGGGTGGCTTACATAGTGGGGCATAATCTAAAGTCCAAAGAGAATCTTTCCATGTGCTATCATGAAAAAACATAGTCTCCTATCCTTAGCTCCCTTGACCTAGAGAATCAGGAACTTCTTCTGTGATATATGCCCCTATTCTAGTTGCAGAAGATGGTCATGAAGATACTTTGGTGCCAAGCCATATATGGTTTTATAAGTCAAAACCAAATTGCTCTTGGAAACTTATCAGCAACCACTGCAGGCTTTGTGTAATATGCTGCTAGTGGTTAACACTTACCAGTAGCTAAACCACCACATGCAGTATCAACTGTAGTTTCTGGGTGATCTTCAAAGGCTGCCTTAGGTAGAGCATTGCAGTAGTCTATACACATAGTGGTGGGCATGTTACTGTTGGAAGGCCCTTGCACTGCAGGTAGGCCTGCAACTGGTACATCTTCACAACTTGCAAAGTTTCCCTGGCCATGGCCTGCCCCTGCCTATCTAGCAGTGGTTATGAATCAAGGAGACTTGTTCTGTTAGGATAGTGCTTCCTTCTTCAGAGACTGGAAGCTGTGATTCCATCTCTTTGTGTGCTATTAAAATTGTCAGTTACTAATTTAAATGAAAGGGCTGTTACATTATTGTCTAATGTATTCTAAAAAATATTTTGTCATTATTGTACTTCACTGGATTACTATGGTTTTGCCACTATGATGGGAAGGGACAGAAAAAAACACTGCCTATCCTCTCTACTATTGTACAGTATTGAACAGAATGCAAATCCTGAAGTCATTTCATTATTAAGTTCTAGAAGAGTAGTTCTTAACAATAACATTGTATTAGATCTGAAATCTCATGTGATATTACCTTGGTGAGGAAAGGATATAACTTATTTAATGAAAGGAGAAATTCAATGGGGTGTTCACTTGCTCGCCAATTTCTTTTGTGATTATTTTATTCATTCTGCAATAGGTTTAACAGTTATTACATCAATGACTAAATAACTACCAAAAATTCTAAACTCATAACATTATATTTCAATAACTATAGTTCCATTTTCCACTTCTAAAAGATACTGTTTAATTATTCTATCTCAACCTGCTACTATGCCTTTTTATTAATTTGGATACAGTAAACATGATTAAATAGAGCTATTTTAAAATAATTATCTATAGCTGGTTAGCACTGAATTGATTCTGCTGGTAAAATTGCTATGCCATTAATGTGTCCAGGATTTTTATAAATCTTTAAATGGGGGAAGATTCAGCTTTTAAATACCTTTAGAAAACATCAAAAATGTAATTGTAAATGTAACAGCAGACAAAGACATGGAATTTCCATCTCCAAGGAACTATATATATGTATATAAAAAAACCTGATTTGTAACTAGATAATCAGTGCCATTCTGTTTATAGTCAAATATATATTTTGATATGACTGAGACAAATACTTTAAGGATGCAAAGAAAAGAAAGTACAAATCTAATTCAAGAACTGCTTTGTTATTTGAGGAATAAACCCATAATGTAAAGTATATAAACTGATATTGCCTCTCTGTGGTAAATGTGGGAAACTTTATGGATATTCAGAAGAAAGAAAAATACGGATTTTAAAATCAACAGTCTGAGTCTATTTTTTCCCCCTTTTGCTACCATCTCTTTTTATTCTTCTATATACACTTGGTGAGAGGGAAATAAGTCTGACTAAATGCTCCTCTGCCAAAAACTTATTTAAATTAAGGCTGTATGTTCATATATCAGCAGAGTGGATGTTCTTAGTGGGATGAATTACCTTCCCTATCGTTCCCCATTTACCCCTTATTCTGCTTCAGAAAAATGAAAGGTCCTTTGGAATGGATTGGAAAACATGGGTAATTGTAAAAACAGAGAGAAATACTGTTCTGCTGTTAAAACAATGATTAGAACTTTTTATTGTTTGAACAGCAGGAACATACATTTGTTTTTCAAAAATGGATTGCCATGTACTAGAGGATGCTGCTGCTCAAGAAACTCAAGCCAAAAGTATTGTGCAGTTCCTGGATACCATTCGGTGGATAAGAGATGTTTGATATAGTTCAAAAATTAGAATTCCTTACAAAAATAAAGTTTATAGAAGCATTACTAGAATCAGTTGCAAGGGATTATTGTTTTGGAGCCAGAATTGTACATTCCAAGATGACAGTATTTAAATGCCATAGAATATGTAGAAAAAATGTATCCTATATCAGACGGTGAGTACTGTAATTTATAATAATTCTGTTGATCTTTTCCCAACATACTATTCATTTTCTTTTATTTGTAGAATCCTTTTTTAGAGGTCAAGATTACAGACACACCGAAAAGATCACGTAGAGATTTTGGGCTTGACTGTGATGAACACTCAACAGAATCTCGATGTTGTCGCTACCCACTGACAGTGGATTTTGAAGCCTTTGGATGGGACTGGATTATTGCACCCAAAAGATATAAAGCAAACTACTGCTCTGGAGAATGTGAATTTGTATTTTTACAAAAATATCCACACACTCATCTGGTACACCAGGCAAATCCAAGAGGTTCAGCAGGCCCTTGCTGCACACCTACTAAGATGTCCCCAATAAATATGCTGTATTTCAATGGAAAAGAACAAATAATATATGGGAAAATACCAGCTATGGTAGTAGATCGTTGTGGCTGCTCATGAATTCTGCATTAGTTTTGCTGCTTCATAAAATATGGAATTTACATATATATATATATATATATAAATATATATATAGATATATATATTTTTCCCTTCAGCAATTTTTGAAACTGTGAATTTTTAAACAATAGGCCTACCTCTAATAGGTTACACTTTAGGCTATTGTAAAAATTTCCTAACAGACAAACTACAATATATGAACTGAAAGACATTTTTTATGTGTGGTGTTTTTTAATCAGTGAATATGATAAGCTACAATCAACCCCTCAAGATTTTATGATTTACTTGCTATGAAAAGAATGAAAATCTTTTCATTCATGCAGACATCATAATCATATACCAACTTCACCAAATAGAAATAGATAAAATCACCTCCTTGTATTCCAGAGAAATAAAAGGAGTTTGCTAATACAGTATATATAGTCAACAGTTTATTTTACTGTTGTTTTTACATTAGAGGATATTCTGACAAAATACAGAATGATGAGTACCACTGAATTATCCTCAAACACTTGAACTGATTTTATACTATGAAAACAGGTAAGATGAAATTCCACAAAGCAGATACAGTAACTCCACAAATTATGATAACTACATTGTCTTTTCATTCCTTTTATAATTACTATTTTAATTATTGTCTGGCAATGGTGCTACCACAGTAGATTTAATATTCAATCCTAGTATTTGCTGCAAGTGCCCAAAATGTTACCATAATGCAACTAAACTGAATACTGTAGTAGAACTGCAGACACCAATAGGATTTCAGGTGTTGATGTTCATGACACATATAGCACAATAAATTTCATTCTCAATTATAGTTTATTATTCACAAATTATGGACATTTTAATTAAAGTTTGTGTGTGCATATGTGTGGTTTTTATTCTAGCAAATATCTATTAAGAAGATTACAAATGCAAAAGCAAGAAATGGTTCTTTATTATAAAATTAATATAGTCATACTGCAACATTGTTTGCCTAATGACATACCAATTAATAAAATTAATGAGCACAATATTGTAAGAATAAAATGTTGATATATTAAAAGCTTTGTTTATTATACACACACACAAAATACTATATTGTAAATAAAGTTTATTTTTTATTTACTCTGAGTATATGGTGCACCCAAGTATATGGGTTTGTCTTTTTCTACCACATAAAGTTGTACTTCAATTACTGGTATGTTAACTTCTTTTATGCTTTTGTAATAAGTACATTCTTATCCAGTGTATATTCATACACTCCTGAAAGCACAGATATACACATTATATCTTCCATATTACTTATGGTTTCACTCACATGTTATTTTCTTATTTTTTAATATATGCCCTACTTCTTCATTCAAAGTTAACAAAAAAGGTTGCGTGGAAGGATTAATGGAACGAAGTAATTGTTGATATGCTTACTGCAACATCAGCAAAATAATCCATAAACAAGTAAATATACATTTTTGCTTGTTTGCATTAGTGTTATATACAATAAACAGATAAGAGACTTTATGTGGTCTGTCTAAAGATGCCCTTGCAGATGTAGAAGTAATGTTTTATATTTTGCACAAAAACATTACATAAGAAAAAATGAAACCAAGTCCCAGTATGGTCTTCCACAAGAATTGAATAATCAGCATGAATCTTTTTTTACAAAGAAAATGACTATAGCAATGGGTGAAGCTGAACTCTTGCATAAAATCTTGCACAACCATTTTTAGAACAACACTATTCCTCTTCACTTACAATTTTTTGGATCCAATTGTACAAATAATGACATTTGTATTGATAAACTTAAAGCGAAAATTACTTTTTTCATACTCTGTAATACTGCTCACAATCTAAAACTGATTATCTTTTTTTCCAAGAGCTAAAATCATAGATAATATGTTATTAGATTTATTTTATATGTATGTAATAAACGTGTGTAAAACACATATTATTATATATTTTGCTCAACACAATAATTTATCTACTGTATTTCCTATTAGGAATATTATTTTAAATATGAACTATAACTGAAATACAGTCAATAATTATTATTTCTGTTTTAATTACAATAGTTATTTTAATTTTTTTATAGTATCAAAATTCCAGTTATATTCCAGTTTTCAACAATATTTTATTTGTGTAAGACTCCAGCAAAATAGATATTAGTCACTAATATTTTTCCTTCTTCCCACAGTATTTATACTATTGTAACTATGTAAAGTAACTTTCTTTAATTTCAGTAATATTTAAACTTTTTTTTTTCTGGTTGCATAAAGTGGCCAAACAAGTTATGCTTGTTTAAGATCTTAAGTCTGATCAAGATAATGAAGGCTGCTGATTTTACCTTGGGGCAGCCACACTGGGGCTTAATGGAATATTACTTCAGAAGGTCTAACTTTAAAATACAGTACAGTACATAGCTATTTGGGGCATCAGAGGCAGAAATAGGAAAGGGCTGGTTAAGAAGCTATTCTGCTGTATGGAAGACATTTTAGTATGGAAGGTAACAGCTAGCAGTTTCTTAATATCCTAATAATATACTCACACATTTAGATTCACTAAATAACATAGCTCCTGGTTTCAATGGCAGTTTGATACTGCGATAAGTTATAGTTATGTGAAATAGATCCTTACTGTACTTTAAATAAATATATCATTATTTTAAAATTTGCAAATACGAAATCACATATATTTTTTTCTAGGACTAAGCTTATTTAGTTCTAATAGCAAAAAAGCACTTCCTAAATGATGATGTTCTTGTATTATATGAACTGCATTCTTTATTCAGGAGAAGTTTTATTTAAAGTACTAGTAATATTTCATGCATGCTTGTGTCATAAAGCATTTAACACAATTCTACATTGATGCCAAATTTTGCTAGCGGATCTCCATGCAGCTTAGGAGCCCTAGCATTTCCATGGATTCAGGCCAATGTGAACTTGAGTAAGAGGGGAACTCTTCTAATGACAGTTTGCCACCACTCACCAACTATTTCACATATTTATTATACAATGAGGTCAGGATATAGTATACAAATATTTGTCTTACTGATGAGCCAGAAAACTCGTGATGAAGTAATGGAATTTCTAGAACAGTACATTACAGTACTTCTAAGAAAGAGGAGCTCACAGACTATCCTAGGAATCATCACCTCAGTTTTGCTATTTAACATTTCATTTGACATACAGTTCTGCAGTCTTAATTATAATATATTATCACTCTACAGAAGTGCTGACTTTTACATCACTAATATAAAAAGGAAAAAGATGTTATCTTATTTTCATCTTACACACAATAGCTGATCATCTTTATAAGACAAGTTTAAATGCTAGATTTCTTTATTGTATAGAAAATATTGACATACATTATGATGAATATATGTTTCTTGATACTTTGTAGTAATTTTAACTCAAACTTGAGCTCCTCCAACATTTCTTTGCTATCATCTTAAATAGACTAATTCTGAAAACTGCAGATTCTGTTCTTCCAAAATATTCTATAATTCAGTCTGAAAGAGAATCTTCACTAATCAAATTCACCAGTTTAAAATAAGTTTTTCAAACTTACTTTCTGATGCAACCCTTCTCAACACAAAATCATATCAAATGCTATATAAGTATGTCATCTTAAATTATTAATACTGCCCTAAAGCAAATATATTTATTCTTTCTAACACATTTTTATCCAGTTGCCAATCCAATTTTATATACAATTTTATTTTTTTTTAAATGAAGATAAAAACTAATATAAAGTAGGAAAAAGAAAAGAAAAAGAAATCAAAGAGAAAGCTAAAAATGCAAGAAAAGAAAAAAAAGTTTAAAAAATAGAAAAAGAAAAAAGATCATTACAAAGAAGTGGCTTCTGATCTTTACAGCAGTTATAAGTACAATTATAAATTTACCTCTTTCTCTAAAGTTATAACATGTCTCTCTTCTTTCTATAATCTATCCTGTCCAATCATCAAATCCATAAATCATAAGTTAATTTTTTTCTGTTTCACACAAAAAATCGATAAGGGATTTCCAGTCAGCAATAAACATAGATATTGTCTTTTCTCTGATCAAAGAAGTCAATTTAGCCATCTCATCAAGTTCAATCATCTTCACTAACCATTCCTCCATTGTAGGTATTGCTGAATCTTTCCATCTTTGTGCATACAATAATCTCGCTGCAGTTATCATATACAAAAACAAGGCTCCATGACTATTTTCCAACTGTTCGTCCAGCAATCCCAGAAGAAAAATCTCTGGTCTTAATTGTATATTAATCTTTAAAATCCTCCGAAGCAGTATATGTATTTGAATCCAAAATTTTCTAGCTTTTTTACACATCCACCAAGCATGATAAAATGTCCCTTCTTGTTGTTCACATTTCCAACATAAATCTGAAGTGCCCTTACACATTCTAGACAATTTCTTTGGTAACATATACCAATGGTACATCATTTTATAAAAATTCTCTTTAAGATTTTAATATACTGTAAATTTCAATCCTTTCAACCACATATTTTCCCATTGTTCCATCTGTCTATTATGACCAAATTTTTTAGCCCACTTCATCATACATTCTTTCACTTGTTCTTCTTCTTGTTTCAAATTTCAATAAAAATGTATACCTTTTAGCAATTACATTTTCATAATTTGAAACTCTTTCAAATGTTCAAAACAATAAACTCCTTTGTCTATTTTCAATCTTTCTAATAACAGTAGATAAGAAAACCATTGACAGCTATATCCCTCTGCCACCAGTTCTGCTCTTGATTTTATTTTATATTCCCCTTGACAAAATTCCAGTACCTCATGATAAGTTACCCCTTTGTGTTTGCCTATTATTTCTCATCTATAAAATGCTTCTTGTGTTGAGAGCGACAAAGGTGTTTTCGGGCACAACCTGGATTTGTACCTATTCCATATTCTCAATATGGCACATCTAACATAATGATTTTTTAAATCCACATCAATCTTGACCTTGTCATACCACAAATATCTATGCCACCCAAATCTTAGCTCATGTTCTTCTAATTCCAAGACCCTTCTATTACTCAGCAGCACCCACTGTTTCATCCAAACCAAACAGCAAAAAATAATCCATATTACTGAACTGTAACTGACTCTGCAGTTTGTATCCTGAGTTATATAGATGAAAGCAATGCAGTCACACACACAGTTACACAAACATTTGTTTTCATTACATTACATTGCTATTTAGCAGGACTTAATAGAACTATTCCATACAATCTCAGTTGACAGTAAAAGGTTATTACATAGATGTCTGGGGACTAAGATAGCTAAAATGTTTGTTGGGTCATAATGTTATTGCCATATGGTATCACTACATAGCCTAACAAATAGGCTATGCATTACAAGCTATAGACAAAATGTCGTATTTCATTGCTTTTGACATATGCTACAATATGCTGCAATCATATTTCGATAGCAGTTTCCATTCTGTTGTAAATTGCACAAATAACTTTCCAATGCAGAATACCCATTTTATTTAATTAAAAGCACTTCTACTGCAGCTTTCCCTAATCTACATCCAATCCCTGGTGTTCTTTGATTTCATCCTTTGCAATGAAAGCTTGAAACAAAGCCAGTATCCTTCACATTTTCAAGCTGTATTCTCATACCAGATTTAGACGTCTGCTGCACATGAAGTGTTAGGGTGTGCTGTGATCTTTTGATATTTTATTTATTTAGTTAATAATTATTGCACATAGTAATTACCCAAGTGTTACAACATTAGATTGGGTTCAGAGTGTTCTTGCATAAGCAAAAACAATCTTTGCAATGTAGGGAATCCATTAAACTCTGGTGATTTAACTTCATGAAGCAATGTAAGCATTTTCAAAGGATCTGTAATATTTTAAGTCCATTGGAATGTAATGGAGGATTTAATCTTAAAGTTGGAGTTTAATTCAGTTAATTTCATTAAATCAAGAAATAAATGGATTTGCCCCTGCTTGCATTTATCTTTGTGACATTTTAGTTGATACTAATAAAATTATTACAGTTTACTATTTTTATTTGTACCAGGATTTTTCTTATATTGACATGAGAACAAATGCCTTATATCGAAATAATAATAAAAATAGACTTTGCTTAAGATGGAGATGTGAGAAGCTGAGCCTTGCACTAGTTCTTCTGAGGAAAAACTTTATTCGTCTGGTGAATTTTATGTCAATGTGAGTGATTAAAAGCTATTTTAGTAAGAAGAAAGTTAAGGTAATCAACCTAACCCAACCTCAGACGTTAGCATCATTACTGCAATAAATATTAAGATACTTTTGGAAAATGACAATTAGACTAAAAAACTTCTGAGAACTAATAACAATTGTACATTTCTCAGCCAGTTAGCCTGTCTGTCCTTTGCATGTATATGCTAAAATAAATTAAGATACAGAGTTATTACAATTTATTATATATAATGGTTCTTATTCAGAGGCTATGCACAACCTTGTTTGCAACCTTTAACATAGGAAGTCAGGTTACATAACAAAAATGCTTTGCAATTTTGGGTGATTTAAATGCCAGAACTCGTACTAATAATGAAGCTCTAGTAACCAAGTTGCCTTATTTATCTGTTATTACTTGGATAAATGATTTAATTTTCAGGGCTTTCATAGCTCTCTCAGTCCTAGATCACTGTATACCATCAAAAATCTGGGAAAAACATTTCAAATCATTTTTTTATGGATGAGGAACAGCCTATTATAAATATAGCAAATAATATCAGATCAAAGCTGTTCACCTTTCCACACTAGGAACCCGTGTCTGAGGAAGAGATTGTTGTTCTTATTTCAAAAGTAAAATCTGGTAAGGCACCTAGCCAAGATAATACACCCATCAAGCTTCTCAAACAAAACCTCGATTGATGTTACTCTTTACTAGTGGCCCTGTTTACTATAATAGTTCAGATTTAATCCCCTCAGGCTGGATTAGAGCTATAATAGTTCCTCTATATAAGAAGAGAAAGGTGGAAGGCACTGTCAATTATAGGCCAATTAGCTTGCTATTATTCCTGGAATAACTATATGCCAGATAGTTAAATGAAAAATTAACTTCCTGCCTTGAGGAACACTGTTTTAACAAATGCTCAGGCTGCTTTTAGAAAAGGCAGATCAACAACTGACCAATATTTTATATTAGCCTATTTGTCTGGAAAATATTCTATTTTCCTGAAAGGCAAATTGTTTGCTGTCTTTACAGATTTTAAGGCCACCTTTGATTCTGTTAACAGAACTATACTTTAGGTTAAATTAGAGAATTTAGTTCCTGGCAGGCACCTTACATATTTAATACAGGCATTATATCAAGACAGTGTAATGCAGATTAAATGCAACAGAAAAGGCCTACTTACAGGCAACATAATAACAACTAAGGGTATGGGACAAAATTGTATTCTGCCCAAACACTATTTAAGATCTGTGTCAATAATCTGGAGACTCCATTACTTCAAGGTGATAGCCACTGTCCATTATTAGGCAAAAGGAAAATTTGTCCTTTGTTATATGCAGTTGATGCAGTTCTTTACCTACTAGATTGGGTTTGAAATGCCAACTTGAGGCACTAGTCCATGTAGGTTGTCAGTGTAAAATGTTGTTTGATGATAGTTTAATATGGATATATCAGGCCTTAAAAAGCCATATTTTAGAGCTAATATCTCAGCTTCAGAGAATTCCCTGTTGCAAGTAGATACAGAATAGACTTTCCTTTCCTTTCCTCTCTTCACCTCCCCTCCTCTGGAATCTGCCCTCCAGCCCATCTTTAGGCTGCATTATCTCTTGCTGGCCCCAGAAATCCTTAAGCCTCTGTTAGAAAGCCTGACTGCTAATCCATCTTGGATCACATTACCCGCCTGTCCCCAGCCAGGCATTTGTTTATGTAAAAAAATATTGGTTGTACACGAACAAGCCAGAATAGAATTCAAAATAAATTTATGAAACTGACAGGTACTAGAAACATACTGATCAATCCATCTCTACTTAGAGTTCAAAATGGAGAAGCAGCCCACAGACATGGTTCTATTGAAGACAGCAGAAACGACTGGCTTTATCAAAACAAAGTAAGCTTTTAATCTCCTTCATGTGCACACAACAAAGGAGGTAATGGCAAGAAGAAATGTACACTCCACTCCTAATCTGTGTAACAAACAACAGGTATATATGAAACAACCCAAAGTTTCCAGAGCCAAACAGTAAACATCTGTCCTCAATTATAAAATATGAGGTTTTATCCATTCCTTCCTCTTTCAGTGTTGTTGACTGTTCTACCTCAGCTAGTTTTTCTTGCAACTTATATACTTTTTCTTCTAAGCAATGTGTTTATTTTATCTGTTTCTATTGATCCCTTTACCATTTTCCACTGTTTTCTATGACCCTTTACTTAAGTTCATTCTATTCTTCATATCCTCAATTCTATCTAACTATAATCTATAACCATATTTCCATAGAAATGAGAATGTAATGTTACTTGCATTCTTTTTCTCTAGTTAGTATCATACTATCTTAATGAAATAGCAGATGGGAGAGAAAGGAAGGGAAAAGAATGGTGCAATATGTCCTTATCTAAGCTACAATAGTAGAAAAAAACGAATAAAGAGGTTAGGGAGCTATCCTTTACTGAATACTGAAGAGTAACAAAGCAAGCCAAAGTTTATTTTCACTTCTCTTGCCCTCTTGTACTCTCCCTCCTCTACTCTGGAAGATCATTATAAAAGCAATTTCAAGAGTAGAGGAATCTATTATGCAGATAGATGCTGTTATATTGAGGGGAGACTCTATTTATCAATGTACAATGACAACACAAGGATGAATAGAAGTAAACACTTCACTTTTACAAACCTTTCTTTTATCAGTAGTTTAAGGGGAAGACTTGCATGGCATACATTTTAGATATAATGATAAAGTAAGAGCTGTAAATTCCTCATTTTTTCCATTGATAAAATAAGAATATAAAATGAAATAAATATGAGACTTTGTAAGAGTGCATACATTTTTTGAGAAAAGATGTTTACATTAAAAGTAATATGAAGTGCTAATAGGATATATTTATTTTCAACTGCAAATAGTTACATATTTCAGAGACCTGTTTTCATCCCAAAGCACATAACTCCTATTAACACTAATTGGAGTTACACATGCATACTGAAAGAAGATATATCTCTTTCCCTTTTAAGTCACTTACAAAATGCGTTAGAGTATTGCCAGCTGCCTAAAGGATCATACTGCAATTGTGGTTCTAATGTTAGCAAAGCTATATCAAGTACTGTATACAAAAATAAGGCCATCTATGTGAACATTTAAAATAGAAAAAGTTTCCTTGATAGCTAGTACAGAAAGTTGATGCACATGCTAAATATTACTAATTAAACATTAGCTTCAAACTCTTGTTTTTTTATCACATGGATGAAATATTTCTGTATTTTCATCTCTGAAAATATTGCTGATGTGAATATACACGTCTTACAAAGTAGTTTATAAAACTATACAGTTAATCTGCCTGACTTTTGCTAGTTTCAGAAATAAGCTCACTTTTGCCTTTATGGTTTGAAAAGAAGATTGCACTAGGAAAGCAAGGCCTTCAGGTATATCCTCCTTGCCACACTGTTTCAGTTTTCAGACCATGAACACTATGACTCAAGTCTTCAGAAAATGTTGGTTCACCTCATTTCTCATATAGGACTTTGGTTCTATACGATTGTCAATTTCCGGTATGAATATATCTCTGTATCACAAGGAACACCTTGAAGCACTGGCACACTTTTTGACATAAAACTTTAGATAGCATTATTACCTTCTACTTCAGAATGGTTGTAGATGGGTATTGGACTAGATAAATTAGGAAATAATCATTGTACAGTATCTACAAGTTAGTGATTCTAATATAATATGCTGACAATTTGATAGGACATATTGTCCACTTACAATCTTTTAAAAATTACATATAATATAAACAAGTCATATTTTCCTGTTTTCAAGTCCTATAAAAATGTAAAAATTCTGTAACTAAATATAAACACTTAAAAAAATTCCTTTTTTAATATATGGGAAGCTGGAAAGCTACAAAGTAAGCGTCTAGGATTACTTAGGGGGGGAAAAAACAAGAAGGTGGCTTTTGTGACCTACATAGACCCTGAAGACAGTTTTACAAAATAAAAAATAGCAGTTAAATACAGGTTAGGGTTTTGTTTGAAAGGGTGCCCACATAATGAGAAAAAATACAATTATGGGGGGGTGTAAGTAGGAAGGGGGTAGTGGTGGAGACAGCAATGGTGGCAGCGAACAATTTCACAGATTTACCTTCTGTTAAACTTGTGTTTTGTCACTAGCTGTACCACCATGGTAACTATTTTATGAACAGACAAGCTCCCTCATCGGAAACATTTTTATAACAGCATGCATGGCAGGCTTCCAAAATTGCAAATGTACTCACTAACCCAGAGTGAATACAATAAAAGGAAATTTTACAACTAAAATGCAGTATCGCATTTCAGAAACATACTTAAAATATCTTTACATATTTTTCATTAATTTCCATCACACTGTCATATCTTAAATAGTGAAGTCTTCAAATATCTCTCTCACCATGGTTAACTATTAAAAATATTTAATATATATAGAGTACAAGAGTTCCTAGATTAAAAATACAGTTAAGTTTTCAAGACAGTAAGCTTGTGACTGTATGTTGTATATGTTTGTGTAAGACAGTATGCTTGTATATGTATGTGATAAATCAATAGACGCATAAAGAATGAAATCTATAAATGCTTAAAGCCTAATTTATGTGCTAAGCTTGTGAATGTGATCTTTTGAGGCATCTATAACTCTCTGCAGGAAACAGAAGGAGCTTCTCATCTTCCTAAAGTTTCTGCTGATGCAGTCAGTATGCAGCCTTGGATTAAAGCATCTCAGTATGTCTTCAATGAATTAGTAATTACCCCAAGTATTATCAACTGTAGAAAATGCTTTTTATCTATCTAAATATAGATACATATGTTAAATAAGAAAAGGTAGAAAGAAAGGCTTTATGTATAATGCACATACATCTGGTCTGGATAGTAATATTACTCACATAATATAATACATTACATAAACATAAAAGGTAATGCAAAAGAAAATGAAAAACAACCATGTTCTGAATACAAGATCTCAATTTTTAGACTTTAAAAGTCAACAGACTGCATAATTTTAGGTAAGGTGTCATGGGTCTACTTAGGGAGATAATATTTTAAAACCACAACAACTAAGTCTTATAGAGACCCTATATATTGTGTCATGGACATGTATCTTTGAAGAGGAATATAGTACAGAAAATAAAGTTTCAACATTGTTTAGAAATTCCTAGTATAATGATTATACGAGAATCATTGTTCTACTCTCTAATTAAGAACAGGTATCATAGTATGGGATTATATCCAGTGCTAGATATTTAATTGTGGAACAGCATCTAGCATAGAACAAATTCTTTCTTCTCTCTCCATCCCCAAAATCCTCATCCCTTCTCCACCTTCCATCTACCCCCTGAAACCTGCACTGAAGGGCTTGAGAACCATCACTGTACATTCCGGAGAACCCAGGGAGTGTAGAAAAGAGGTGCTGCTCATAAAGGAAGTAGTCTGTGCAGGGTTTTTTTCTGCACATATTAACTTCTACCTTAATATATGCCAGGTGAATTACAAATACTCAGTTATGCCATATTGAATCCAAGCCATTTAAATGAAAGACTTGGATAATAGTGTTGGATCCAATGCTGAGTTAAGAAAAAGATATTGGAATAGATTGTTTCATATATTTTGTGCATGTGTGTGTATAAGAGAATTTTGCCTGCCAGCTGAATATAAAGCTATTAATACCACTAAGGTTCAGAGTAGTTTGGAACATTCCATAGTACAAAAAGATATAGGGGTCAATCCCCTCAAATGTTTGGCATCCAAGACACGTATACATATGAAAACATTTCAACAGTATGCAAATTGCTCTAAGTTGATACTGTGAAATGAGGTCAAATGGTTACATTTCACAGGGTAATGTTCCAGGACACTACATGATCAATCTTTTCCAAAAGACAGTTTTCTAGATTGTAATGCATGGAAATCATTTCAAATGATATTATGAAGCCTACTACCTAAAGTAAAATGTTTCTCCCACTGTATTTTGTTCAATGACACTCTAATTCTATCCCCCATTCCCACCAACAGCATTTTTCTTTGCCTGTGAATAAATGCAATATAAACAGACTACAGTTACCTGTGGATTCAGCTCCATATATAAACCACAGAAGGATCCTGTGTTCTGCACACTAGAGGAGGGAAGAAGTGCCTTGAGTAGTACCCATGCATTGCGCACAACACAATCTTGATTGCTGATACTGTCCTGACAATTATAATCACCTGTTGGAACGACAGATTTACTGGAGTCCTGAACCAGAAAGTCCAATAATTCTCTCTTTCTCTCTCTCTTTTGTGCCATCAAGTCAATCTCCAGAGACTGTACTAATGCCCTCCCATTTCAGTCTATCCCTATTAATTTACAGTCCAGCACTCTTCCAAGGACGTTCCAGTACTATCCCCAATCTTGTCCATCTGTATCATTCATTGTCTTCTTTACTTCGTTTTTTCTAGTCCATCCTCTGCTCACAGCACATGCTCAAAGCATGTGAGGAACTGCTTGTTGGTGATCACCTCAAGGGAGCAATTGTACAAGTTAGACATGGGGACAATATGCATTCATGTGTTACTCCCTTTCCTATACTCGCATTGTTTCCTCAGATTCAGTTCTTACAGTAGCTTGTTCATTGTAACATTTTTTCAAAATAATAATCAGGTTCTGGCATGTATATCAGTCTTAATTTGTTTGACATTCTAGCATGATCTACAAAACCAAAGACCTTGCTGTAGCCATTAAAGCAAAGGTAAACTTCCTTCTTAAATTTTCTTCTTCTCTCCATTATCCATTGCAGGTTAGTTATTTGATCTCAGGTTCCTATGACTTTTCTAAAGCTTGCCTGTTCAAAGCATTTCTCTTTTCATGAATGACCCTATTCTGTTTTATAAGATCTTATAAATAAAAATAATGCAACAATGCAATGGCTTTGTAATCTGCACATTCTCTAACATTTCTTTCTTCAGTATAGGTATGTACACTGATCTTTTGCAATATCTAATCCACATTGTCTTGTTCTGTATTTGTTGACATAGAGCTCTTAGTACTCTAATGGCCTCTTCTCCTGCAACTTTAAACATTTCACCTGCATTTGCTACTTTTCTATTTGACTGCTGATTGATTGCCTTTTATACAGATAGACCTCATTTAGTGACTGTCTTGGGCAGCAACCGTTTGAAGTTATAATGGTGATGAAAAGTTTGCAACCAATGCCTACATTTGCAACCTTTGTAGCATCTTGCTCTCAGTCACATGTTCACCATTACAGCCTGTACGTTTTGTCCTGTGCCTGACCTGTTTTTTTCCTCCCCCCCTCACAGAGCAGAGATTGCCTAAACAAGCTATCTCTTCCTGAGCTGCTTTTCTCCGCAGCACACCAGTGCTAACTGCAAGTTTACAAGCTCAACTCTGTAACTTTAATTAGCCAGCTCACAGCTGCTGCCCGTAACTGACAAGACTTTAATCAGTTTCACAGTTTTTGTTTTTGTTTGCCTCCTAAGTGGGGGGCTCTGAGCCACAAGCACACTAGGCAAGGAGCCAGCACCATCGCCTTCCTTTCAATGTCTATTCCCCATTGTGTGCCTGCTTACTCTCTTGTAATCCCTTCCTGTCCAGTGAATGTAAGTACAAACATTAATTCTCTTCTTGTTAATTATCCCAGCACTGGGGCGAACATTCTAAAGGGTGGGGGAATGGGGAAAAAGGGCTATAAGATTTGCCCTTTTACCTGGCTTCCTCATGAGTCAAGTTCCAGAAACCTTCCCTGCCGTTTTGGCTTACCCAGCGGTTTGGGGTCATATCCTTCTGACACTATAAAGCAAAGGAAAGCTGAAGTAAAATCAGAAGCAGAGTTATAGTCATGTGATTTTCCACTTAGCAACTGTATTACTTAGTGACCAAGTTGCCAGTCCCAATTGTGGTTGCTAAAGGAGGACCACCTGTACCTCTGCCTCTAATGGAGAAAAGTTCTAAATAGTTTGTCATTTTATAATTGCATTTTTAAATGGCCTCAAGTCTTTAATTTCTTATGCCTCTATTTGCACTTTTGTATAATTATTCTTTAGTCATCTTTCTTTAGCTGTATGTGTAATGGTGATCTTTGATTTTTCTGAAACAATCTCTTTTCTTGATATGTCTTTGTTGGCATTCTTGACTGAGAAATCTTTCCTTTTCTTTTCTTAATTAACCCTGCCATTTTGTCACTGTATGCCCTTCTTATTGCTCAAGTTTTTCATTCTCCATACTTCCCTGGCTGTCATGACTGCTTCTTCTGAAAGCTACTTTGGTTTTCACACTGTCTCTTGCCGCTTTCCATAATGCCTCAGGTTTTCTTCCATGTAAAACAAATGTACTGAATCTGTTCCTCCTACTGATTATTATATCTTGGCTCTATGTCTTCAAAATCAAAACTTGCTGGCATAACAATCTTCTAATTTTCCACCTATAATTCACAGTCTGTTTCACTATATGCACCTGAAAGTGTCTGACTGAATTGCAGTTTTCCATCTTCTGCTTCCTATTATAGACATTGTAGGAGGAGACCCATATTACTCTTTTGTGTGTGTGTGCGCGCCTTTGAGTCAGTCTTGATTCCTGTTGACTGTTTGGCAAGTCCCTGCAGTTTTCTAGGCAAGATTTTTCAGAAGTGGTTTGCTATAATGGTTATAATTATTTTTACTATAATGGTCTCCTAGCACCATGAGGGTTTCTACCTGCCTTTGCTGCCAAAGTTTGACAACAGCATTACAGCAAATTTTTTATGGTCTTCCTAGTTTTGGGACTTTTCATCTTGTTTTAAACATTGATAAAATACAGCTTTTCCATACTTAGAGATCTACTCCTAACCTCTACATTCTGAGCTGAAAAAACTAGTGTATTCACAGGCAGCTAACCCCAGCTGTTCATAAAACATGGTTTGGAAAGTATTGAGAGATCTTTAAATACTTGGGTGGTGACTGTTTAAGTCTTTCTAAACAAATATCAGCATGTTAAATTGGGCCTGGTAAGGTGTTTTTTGTTTTGGTGGGAGGGTGCCTTTGAGTCAGTCTTGTCTCCTGGTGACTGCCTGGACAAGTCCCTGCAGTATTCTTGCCAAGGTTTTTCGGAAGTGGTTTGCCATTGCCTACTTCCTAGGGCTGAGAGAGAGTGACTGGTCCAAGCCCAGCTGACTTTGTGCCTAAGGTGGGACTAGAATTCGCAGTATCGCAGTTTCTGGCTTGGTGCCGTAACTAGTACACCAAACTGGCTCCCCCTATTAGTCTATGGTAGACAAAAATCAGAAGATGTCTGGTAGCACCTTCTCAGAACTAATAAATGTTATTAAAAGACAGAAAGGCAAGAATGTGATAATAAATATAAAATGTTTGATCTGTCTTTTTAAAAAAAGAATCTTAATCTCAGTAAAGTATCAAAGTGGCTAAAATAAATCTGGAAATACATTGTTTGATTCTTGCCTCTGCCATTAACTTATTAGGTGGCCTTAAGCATACCACATTCCCTCAGCGTTAGACTAAGAGAAATAATGCTCATCTGTCTTAACAAAACAGTAAGAACTATGACATGATAATTTAAGTGAAGTACTATGTACATGTGCATGCCTATTATTACTATCATCACCATCAAATTCTACACAATTATGTAAATTTGCCTGGTGGAGTAGGCCCTGTGACAAATTGGATACTTTGTCCCCATTGAGTCTGCTAGATGTTGAGGAAGACTTTGAATGAGATTTCAGGGTGTTCAGGGTAACCAGAGGAAGGGAAACTTCTCTTGCATAACCTAAAGTCCATATGAGTGTATTGCAGTAATCAACCAAATCTGATAAGATAGAAAATTATATCAATCAAGTAAAGATAGGCACAGAATTATTGTTGTATCATGCAGAACCGTTTACCAGAATATGGAGAACAGATCCCTCTTTATTAACAAAAACAGAAATAGTTACTAAAATTACAGAATTCATTCAAGAATACTTTGATTTGAATCTTCCTACAAACTTGCCAATGAGTATGACATGGGATGCAATGAAGGCAACAATTAGAAGAAAGTTAATATCAGAATCAGTAAAAGTAAAAAGTAATAATATAAAGATCAATCAAGTACTTGATAAAGGCTAAGGGATTAGAGCAGAAGCATAGATGTGGAAAGATCTTGATTAAAGCAAAAAAAAATTAAAACAATTAATGGATCTAGACAAAATTAATAGAACCATGCTATATACAAATTAAAAATACTATAAATGTTAATAAATGCTCCAAGTATTAGCCTTAGTGCTTAAGGAAATAAAAAATAAAAAAAATAGTTTTATCCAGAACAATAAGGGTAAAATCACCTACAATATTAAAAAAAGTTAATAATATATTAGGTCTTATTATCAGAAACTGTATAGATCAGATTATCCAAAATCAGAAGAAACAGATGACTATCTTAAGGATATTTCACTAAATCTTATTTCCTTAGATCAGAGGAAGTAACTGAATAGAAATATTTCTGTGTCAGAAGTACTCAGTGTTATAAACAACCTGAAGGTTAATATATCACTATGACCTGATGGATTCTCCAGTTCTTTCATAAGAAATTTAAAGACAAATTAGGCCCTTATTTATATATATTATATACAGGTAGCCTTTGTTTAGCAACCACAATTGGGACCAGCAGCTCTGTCATTAAGCTAAGCAGTCACTAAGTGGGAAATCACATGACCACGACTGTGCTTTGCTTTTCCCCACTCCCCTGCCCTTTGGAATGCTCACCCCAGCCCTGGGATAATTAGCAAGAAGGGATTAATGTTTGTATTTATATTCATTGGAGAGGAAGGGATTACAAAATAGTAAGCAGGCAAAAATGGCGAATACACATTGAAAGGAATCCAGTGCCGGGAGCCACCAGCATGCTATGCAAACAGCCCGATGTATTTCCTGTTGTGTGGCTGCTTACTTTCTTGTAATCCCTTCCTTTCCAATCTCTGTTCTGCAAGTGGGGGGAGAAAAAAAAGTGATTTCTGTAGGCAATGTTTTCTGTGCATGACCTCTTTTTTCTCCCTCTCCCCTCTCACAAAACACAAATTTGTGTTTAACAGGAAAAAACAAGAATAATAAAAAACATTATTTTTGAAATTAAAAAAAAGGGGGATAGGGCTTCCTGAATATACATTTATATTATACACAATTCCAAAGTAGGCAATTTTTATTTTGGGAGGAAAATCCAAAATAAAACAGAAAGTGGGTACAAAAGACCAAGTGGCTGATAAATCAAAGAACAAAACTGATACCCTTTCTGAAAACAAGAGATATAATATAAGTACATGTATCAATAGTTTTCTTGACTGTTCTTTGAGGATTTGGAAGTACTGGGCGGGGGGGGGGGAGGAATTAATGCAAATTATGGATTATAGCTCTCCCAAAAATAAGGTAGCAGGGTTATCTAGTTATCTATGGAGACAACAAAACCTGTTTAGACTAAGAAATTATTTTATAAATAATCAAGTAATGCCAGAAGATACTGTAAAGCAGAAATTGGCATGTATGAACCTTAACTGGCTACAAATTAATGAAATTACTCTTTTTGTTAAAAATATAATCTGTAAAATACCATTACAATTACTAGCAGCCTTTGAAAATCCTACATTAGAACGTTTATAGTCCTCTAAAGGTGTAATATCCAAAATATATAATATCCTGCTAGAACTTGTTGGAGTGGGATCAATATCTCTCAAAGAATTATAGGAATCAGATTTAAGATATAATATCTCTGACATGGAATGGGCTAAACTTTGAAAGAACTCCACATTAGGATTCTTATCAGCAAAGATCATGGGAAATTACTTAAAAGTGATTCATAGATGGTATTATACCCCTACATAAGTTGCCAAAATTACTGGGAAAGATCCAGGTTGTCTTGTGTTCCTTGGCCTTTTCTAAAGCCAGCTTGAACATCTGGCATCTTGTTTTTCAGGTAGGGCTCTAATCTGTGTCAGATGATCCTAAGCATTATTTTGCTAGTATGTGAAATAAAGGATATTGTATGATAGTTTGCATCCTCTGTTAAGTCTCTTTTTGGTATTGGAATGTAAATTGACCTCTTCCAATCTGTTGGCCACTGTGTTGTTCTCCAGATTTCCTGGCATAGCTTGATACTGATTCTTCTTCTGTTGCTTGCCATATTTCAGTGGGTATTCTGTCAGTTCCTGTAGTCTTCCAACTTGGTAATGACTGGAGTGTTAACTTCATCTTTTAGTACTAGAGATTCTTGTAAGTAGGGATATCTTCTAAGGTATCTTGGATGTTGACATCTCTACTGTGCAGTATTTCAGTATAGATCTTAATTTCCTTTGAATTGGTTACTATCTGTCCATTGGCATCCTTTAGCATACCAATTTGAGGTTGGAACCTCCTTCTGAGTTCAGAGTTCTTCGAAAAACTTTCCTTGTTTTTCCATGTCTGTTTCCATTTTCAGTGTCTTTACAGCTGTTGTTGTAATACTTCTTAGTTATAGAAAGACTTAAGTAATTTTTCCTTTCCTATCACCATGTTATTTCCTAAATAAAGCTTATATTTATGCTTATTCCATGGAAACATCAGTCTCAAGAATACTTTCTTATAAAAGTTATTCTCTTAAAGTTATACATTCTCATTGGGCATTAGTTCCACTGAATAAAACTTTCTGCTATCCAGCTAGTAAGGTGTTCAATATATGTCCATCTGAGAAGAGTAATTTATTCCTTTATTTAACATATGTGCAAAATTATGTTTTCAATGATGCTATAAGGTGTTTCAGATATGTGAGAAAGGAAAAGAAAACTGCCACATCCATAAACCTTTTCCTACACTCATTTTTTTTTCAACCAAGGAACAAATTTGTGAAGAACAAGAGTTTGAAAGCCCAGCAAAATGTAAATAAATGTAGTAAGAGAATTCAATCAGAAAATGCTTCTTGAAATGCTAATACTGTGGCAGTTAAAAGGAACTGAAAAATTAACAGGACTGCCTTAAGATTATGTACATTGTAGTGGTAATGGACCAGCTTAACTGTAGAAAGTTCTAAAATGCTTTGTGAAGGAAAATCCATATATGTGACACAGAGAGACAATGAAAAACTATGTGGTGAATACAAAGCATACTCTATATGCACAGAAACCAGTTCTTAAGTTCTAAAAAGAAAGAGTATCTATCTGGTAGCATGCTATCTATAAAGGGTTCCAGACTTCTGGTGCAAAAATCCAGATAACCACTAGATGTTAATAAAGAGTCCATCTGTCCAAACAATACTACACATTTAATCTTAAATTATAAGGATACATATTATTTACTTGAGTTTGAGGAGGTCTTCTGCACATGGCCATCACCTATATGTTATAGCATTTTGAAATGTTCTGGGAACAATATGAAAAACACATATGGAAAAAGAAAACCTTTGTTACTTTTTGTGAAGCATATGTGCAAAATTATGTTTTCAATGATGCTATAAGGTGTTTCAGATATGTGAGAAAGGAAAAGAAAACTGCCACATCCACAAACCTTTTCCTACACTCATTTTTTTTTTACAACCAAGGAACAAATTTGTGAAGAACAAGAGTTTGAAAGCCCAGCTTTCAACAATATAATTCTGAAAATATAATTCAGAAAAACAATATAATTCTGTGCTACTGAATGCTGAATACACATTTAGCCCTTCTAATGTGACTTTACTAAAACATATTCATTTATATGCATTAAGTAGAGTGATGTGCATTTGGTATCATTGCCATCCCAGCTGTACAAAAGCTGAGGCTATCACATAACAGTGGCAAGCCTCCAGGGAAGACAACATGCACTGCACCTGTTTATAAGTGTTTAGCTATTATTCATATTTACCTTCACCCTACTTCTGCTGTAGAACATACTCATGTCAGAATCACTTCCCACCATGGCTATCTCTATATCTGTAAAAATTATTCTTGAATATTTTCTATGGATATCTGAATCCATAATCCTGACAAATGTATTCACTTTTATCATTATCAGCCCTACCTTCTGGGTGTATATGATTCAGCTCTGATTTGATTTGAGATCTGAAGAGAGTATGTTTCAAGTTGAGTCTGCACTTCAAGATTTGAGGGCAAAATTATTAAATTTGAACTGCTTCAAAATTATATTTTTAAAAAAATATATCAATAAGCTATAATTGGGAAAGCATCAGAATGCCTGCAGCTGCTTCAGCACCTTATCTTCAAAGATTTCCCTGCACCTCTTTTAAGGCAGAAAGCACAGCGTAACAGCCTCCAAATGATGCAACCAGGTTATGCAGAATGAACAAGTGCAGAAAGTATTCTTGTCCAACTTAAGAGTAAAAACTCTGAAAATTTTTTAAAAGTAAGCTCTCACATTTCCTCTTGCTTTTTGGGGATGCCAGACCTGCAGAATACCCATGACATGTGTTTGTGTTGTCTATGTGTGGGGTAGGGGTGGTACTTTGCTGCCTTTGTCACTGGATCTTCTGCAGAATAAAGGCTGTTGGCATAATTGATTGACAAGCTTACTCCCTCTTGGGAAGGACCCTTATATCAGTGCTTAGGTGAACTGCCAGGCTGAGATGTTTGGCCTCTTCTGGGTTGGACCCAGATATGTCACAATTATGGCTTATTGGCAAGATACCCTTTAAGTTAGATAGCAGAAGCAGGTTAGCACACTGAGATGCCAAGCCACAGGGAAAGAGTCTGGCACATAGAAAATGGCATTCATATCCCTGCTATCCCGTTTTTAAAAGCAGCAAACTTTTCAGAGAGCACCAATGTTAGCTTTGCACCACCCACTCACTCATTGTCAACAGATTTAAACCTGTTCTAATCAAGTGGAATTCAAAATAAAGATTTGATGGAAGACTGATCAGTTTTAAAACTGTATTTAATGTTGAAGAGAGAGAGCTGAGTTGAAAAATGAATTGTGTTGAATGAACTTGCACATAAGTGTAAGATTACAGTACATTCGCACTAGAAAGAACAAGTTAAAAAGCTCATAGTTGACCTCATTAAAAGAGCTGAAAACTGAGAAGAGTAGCAAAGCCAACAAAGCAATGTTGGCTTTGCCACCTCAGGGTGCTGATAGGCACAGAACTTTTTAAGGAAATAAAACTGATTGGTTGACTACTTGTGTCAATGTCAAAAACCTATAACACTGCTTAATACTCCTGTAGAGTCCTCACATTCATGGAAGTGAAGTTGCATCATTATATATTATCTATAATATATACCCTAGAAGGAACAGAAAAGACAGTGGAGTGCTTCACAACACTCCAGTTTTGCCAGTCCTTCTACCTTTTCTATTGATATCCTATTTATTAGTAACATTTCTTATTTTTCATGATGAGTCATATCATGTACAATTTATTAATATCTACATTTTCTACTACTTTCCCAATGGGTTAAGCCAAATATTCCACAACAAAGTCTGCTTCTACTAATTGCCATTCAGTGGAAGGGCTTTAACCTTACACTTTAAAAGAAATAGCTGATTACAGCTGTTTTGGTGGTGAATGAGTACTGTAAACACTGATTCAGTAGCTGACTAGTTCCAGATGCAACTGTTAGTTTTGGAATCAGGCTGTGAGCTAAAGACAAGTTTAAATAACATGGTGAGGAATTTGGGAATGATTTAAAATAATCAGAATCCATAACTGTAAAATCAAATTGGCTAATAGTTGTTATGGGAAGACTTCAGTAAACAGGAAATATTACCAAAGAATTAGGATAGCTACATACAAACAGGATTTATAAGTATGTCTGATCAAGCTTTACTGTATTAATACTGTATGGAAGAATTGATGTAGTCCTGTTTACAAAGGGAATAAAAACCTGCATTACAGATAGCTGTCCCACTTCAATACATTTTCAGATGACAACTTAATCTCCCTTGTACAGCATAAATAAAATCCAATCTGAATAGAAAATTGAGCCAGAATTCCAACAAATGCTAGTATTGTATTAGTCATGGAATTTGAAGTATTTAATTAGGTATTTTAGTTTTGTACAGAAAAACAGGAAAAGTCTCACTTGTTGAAAATTGTCCAGTATGAATGAATTAGTAATAACACTACAGAAATTCTAAATCTCAGTTTTAATTGAGTAAAAAAAACCTAGTCTGGCATTTTACCAGTGCAGAAAAAGCATCTTCTAAGAAATTAAAGATATAACCCTAGCAATTATTAACAAAGACAAAAACAATATATGGTCTGACAGTTGATATTTACAACGTTGCGGCATAAAAGAAAGAAGTATATGCCCTATAACTATAATTTATTCTCTTTCATCAACAATATTTGTTGTTTTCCTTTAATTACAAAATTCAAAATGATAGTGATATTGTGGAATTTTCAACTTTCATATTTTTCCTATTATAATTATGATCTTTGTAAGATGTTTTATTCAGAATCCAGATTATATATAACATGAATATTTTATAGAGCAAAGGCAGGAGATATGTAACCCTCTGAAACTTCTGCAAGTAGTAGTAATGTTTTACCTGATGCCATAAATTGGCTCTTGAATTCCAGTGAAGATAACATTCCCACAGTCCTGCATTGCTTTAGGGAGTCGCAAATAATGACAAAACAGAGTAGCCTAATATTGAATTTGGGTTGGCCTTTTCTAATATCCACTTCCTACAAACTCCTACCTCTCATCACAGCTGACAACTATTAATGCCTCCTTGTTGATGGCCTCATTGGAGAAGAAGAAATATAGAGAACTTTTGATGTTGTTCAGTTACCATCTATGTCAGGCAGCAGCCAACATATTGTTCAGGACCCAATTTAAGGGGCATGCCTTTCAGTTGTCTTGCCCTTTAGTTGCCAGTTCCTTATAAGTTCCTAAAACATTAACCATTTCAATACCAATATTCATTATTTTAACTGAAGGTACCTGTTTCTTGTGATGCTTGTTTGTGGCAATAGATCTGAAAGTTTTCCACATTTCAAGCCCACATAATGGTTGATGAGGCTTCATCTTATTCTTCTGGAAGTTGACAAATCTGAAAACATCAGAATTATGAATAAAATAATTTGGAAATTATCTTTGTACAGAGGAAATAAAAATACACACCTTAAGTTGTAAGAACATGGAAGATTCATAAAACTACCCTACACATATTTATTTGGACACAAATATCCTTGTGCTCAGTGGGGATTGTTTCCTAAAAAAAGTTTAAACTATTTTAACTATTTTGGACAAGGATATATGTTTTCAGTAATAAAGCCTCTTTATGAATTTAATGTACTGATATTACAGACAAGTAAAATAAAAGGAAATGTCCATGTTATTCTTTATACAAAACCCTAGAGATGTGAAACGAGAAAAGAAAATGAATAAATTTCATTTTCCTGCTTTGAATAAGTCATAACCTTGAAATGTACTAAACTGAAGAGCTTCATATTATTCCTATATAAAGCTACAAAAATGTCTTTAATAATTACCTAATAAAACACTGAGTATTCAATAAACAAAATCAAGCCCCACAAATTACAAAAATAAATTTTAAAAAATTACAAAAAGCATTTGGAATAAGAAAGTGTTGGCCAATTTCCTGATCCATAGAACAGCCCATGTTTGTATCTCTGGGATGTTAACTCCACAATGAGCTGCTGTCATAGAGTGTCCCTATAACTATCAGCTTGGGATAATTCTGGTGCTAATAGTGACATGATTAAAGCACCTGGAGGAGGGTCATTTTTATAAGAGGAATTCAAGTATTAAAGTATTCTAGCCCATACCATATTATTTTTGTCATTAAATTTTAAGAAGAATATAATGAACAGAATATTGACAGTAATTAACCTGGTTGAAGGAAATCATTAAGTGCTGGACTTTTATCATCAAAACAAACATGAAGAATAACTAGGCCTCTTTACTCCTAACTTTCCACTATCTGTTTCTGGGGTAGCAATTCAAAGATAATGGCAGGGGAAACTTCATAAAACAAAACTTTTAAACTCCAGGACCAATTACTTCTTGCTACTCCTGAAACATGCCCTTAAACAATTTGTGAGGGCTAGGCATTTTTGCCTCTAATGGAATTACAAAGAGATCCAAGATACTTGCAAGATAAGTTTCCATAGTTTTCATGTCCACTTGTAAGCCTGTAAGTAACAGGATAAACTGTGAAACTAATGCCATGTATTTTTCTACTTATCTTAAATTATTAATACTGGAAAGGGATGGGATGTAAGGAAAAAGAAAGGACTGCAGATGAAGTTAAGAGATAATATGTAAGGCCATTGCATTTAATACTAAAAACAGAAATTTCTTCACAATTTCAAAAACTATGTATGTATTTTCAGGCAAACCACTCTCCATTTTGTTACAGGTAGTCCTCATTCAGCGACCACTCATTCAGCAACCATTAGAAGTTACAATGGCCCTGAATAAGGGGACTTATAACTGTTCTTCATAGTTGCATAGCATCCCTGCAGTCACGTGATCATGATTCTGGTACTTGGCAACTGGCTCACAATTATGACTGTTGAAGCATCCCGCGGTCACATGATCACCATTTGTAACCTTTGCTGCCAGCTTCCGAAAAGCAAAGTTGATGGGGAAGCAGCAGGAGGTTGCAAATGGCAATCATGTGACCACAGGATGCTGCAACCATGTGGGATTAGCCTAACAGCAGCAACTGGAACTGTTGCTCAGTCAATGAGGTTATGTAATGTCGCGATTTATGTCCATATTGCTTAATGACAGAGTTGCAGGTCCCAACTACCATCATTAAACAAGGACTACCTATACTTGTTAGGCTTAAGATACGCTACCTGAAACAACACCTGGCTAGGGACGCATGGCTAAATAATCGTGTAAATACTGTAGAAGCCATTTACTGCCAAAATAAATGTATCCCTATTCTTGTGCAGGTGCTGTTACAATTTTCCATTTATGCTGCATGACTTCTTGCTCCAACTAGCACTTGGGGACTTAGAAGAGCGGACATATGAAACAGTTTTCATTCTGTTGGTATATATGCTTATTCTGAACTTTATCATCACTACCTTGAGCTTTGACATGAAAATATAAGGATTTTACAATTGAATGGTCTCAAAATTCTTTTTAATTCAATAGTATCTACAGATTATGCACAACAATCACTTAATCGGTTACTGAAATACAACTTCTTCTGTAATGAAATGCAACAACTGCTTCATAGTATACAGTGCAGCCCTATATAGAAAAGGAAGTAAGAAGAATACCATAACTAATTGAAATTGCAGGGAGAATTTAGGTAGGAAGAATGCAATTATCCCTTTTGGAATTTAGCCAGATTAATGTCTTATACTTCTGTGATGGGTCCCATAGGAATTCTAACAGCTACAAATAGTCAGGACCTTAGTTTTATATCCCAGCCTACAGAATCTTTAACATATAATGCTTGGCTTTGGCTTATGAAAGAATGAAATGGAAGAATGAGATATGTTTCACAAGTTCCTACACCATTTAGATTACTCTTTATAGAATCTTCTTTCCAACAGCCGGTCATTGGGATAGTCTTTTAGTTCTCTTCTACATTAGTTCAATGCAAACAGTACAAAGGTCTACAAGGATCTAAGAAGCTATGAATAATAAAAGATTATACTCAACTGAACAATAGTTGCAGATTTATTTATTGCCTCATGCCTATATGATGAAAGACTGTTCAATAGCAAGTATAAGGTACTGGATTTTTTTGTGTAGACGTAGTAGACAAATAGAAGCTATGCCCTAAAAGAGGTTTCATAACTTTTCAGTAAGACAAAGAAGCATAATATATACATACACGCATAGAGGATGTACCAAACGTGAGGCCCCGTAGACAATTTATTATATAAATTACATTACATGTTTGAATTGATTGCCATTTTCTTCTAAACACTTCCTTGCTTGTTTGACACATGACCTTTGAACATTCCTAAGTACAGTGGCATTTTCTCTGAAAAAAAAAATTAATAAAACATATTGTGATTGTCTATAGGGCCTGACATTTTGTATATTCTCTGTGGGTATGTGTGTATGTATGAATTTTTAAAGGAAATCTTAGCATTATCACATAGAACAAATAGAAATAATTTAAACACAAGAAATGAGGCATGGCCTTAAACCAGCAAGAAAACAAGAAAAATGCAATTAATAATTGCTGTCATGTTATTGCATAAAATACAGTATTTGCTGAATTAGTGTGACAATCATAGAACAAGGGTTGGAATAGACCTTGTAAATAATCTTGTCCACCCCCCAACCAGTGCAGGAATCCATTACTATAGAAATAGTAAAAAAAAACCCAAACACTAGTTTTTAAATGCCACTGAGATTTCCATTTATATTTTAATCAGCAAGTATTCTGACTTTCATTAATGGCCATTTCACTTGTTGAATTATTTGCATGCAATATTGTTATAAAACGTCAGGAAATATATTGTCAAAAACTTGCAAATATACAAATATAATGAAAATCACATATATAAATACAGTGGTACTTCGGGTCACGAACTTAATTCATTCCGCAACTCTGGTCGCGACCCGAATTGGTTGCGACCCAAATCAAATTTTCCCATAAGGTTCAATGTAAATACGGTTAATCCGTTCTGACCCCTCCAGATTTGGTCGCCAACCGATTTTGGTCACGTCCTGAATCAAATTTTCCCATAAAGTTCAATGTAATTACGGTTAATCCGTTCTGAACCATATGTATTTTTTTTAAAAAACCACAAAAATATGAAACAAAATACAGTACACTGCAGTACGAAGAGAGAGAACGCTAACCTTGCTCGAGGCGATTTCTGGCGTGGAGGACAGGAAGGCGGGTGGGGAGGCGGTTATTGCTTGGAGGGAGAGTCCCCCTCCCTATAGGAAGCCATGACCACATGTCACAGCAGGGAAAATGGCCACGGATCCTGTTCAGCACCCGATGCAGAGTTCACGGACGGAAGTAAAATTTTGCGAACGGTGCTGTTCGTGACCCAAATTGGTCGTGAACAGAAGCATTCGTGACCTGAGGTACCACTGTATTGTGTAATTATTGATAATTTCCCCTGTCTGAGTTTAGAAAATGTATGGTTTTCCCCTCCATCAAATTATTTATGATTGCCAAATATGGTCTCACTGAATTAGAGCATGATTTAAAGGGGCTACTGACCAAACAGAACTGAAAAGGAACAGAGTGATACAATCAAAATGAAGAGGATAGGAAAATATCTAGTTCAACAACTGTTTTTCTTTCTTCATCTGTAACTGCAGTGTTTGTGGGCAAAATATAATTCTGTACACAATTCAGAATCAAATAAACTGATTAAATCCATAAGATCAAATACAATGAAAATTAGCCATCTGTCATAAGACCTAGAAAAAATCGAGGAACTCAGAGCTGGCATCTAGCTCATCACACATTTCATTCATTTACTATAGTACAGGTAATCCTCGAGTTACGACCATTCGTTCAATGACTGTTCAAAGTTACAATGCTGATGAAAAAGTGACTTATGACTGGTCCTCGCACTTATGACTGTCGCAGTGTCCCTGAAGTCATGTGATCAAAATTCGGGCACTTGACAACCAGCATGTATTTATGATGGTTGCAGCATCCTGGGGTCACGTGATTGCCCTTTATGACCTTCCCAGGGGACTTCCGACAAACAAAGTCAATGGGGGAAGCTGAATTCACTTATCTGTGGTGATTCACTTAACGACTGTGGAAAAAAGGTTGTAAAATTGGGCGCGGCTCACTTAATGACCACACCGCTTACTGATGGAAGTTCCAGTTCCAGTTGTGGTCGTAAGTCGAGGACTACCTGTATAGTACTATAGTATTCCCAAACAAAGCTATGATACACAATTGTGTGTGTACATAGCTTCTTTCAACAAAATTCAAGGATTGATTGTCATGAGAAATATTAGTATATCAGAATGTGAATTTAGTGATACTAGTTTTCTTTTTTTCTAAAACTGTTTATTTGGAATAAATAGTGTCTAGAGGACATATTCCAGTAAAGCAGAAACTGGAATATCTTTTGTAGCTTATAAAAACATCCTGGATTGGACATTAAAAGACTGAATATAGTTCTTTTAAAAAATTGTCTCTATTGATTATTAAATGTTACAGGTTTATGAGGGTGCTAGGCAACAACCCTTCCACAGGTTAGTGTTTTACACCAAACAGAAAATATTAAAGATAACCAAGCCCTGTATATTCAAGGATAATTGTATTAATATGTCTGCCTGTTATCCATTTTTTCCTGTCTAGGTCTATGGTTAAGTTATCAATTCTTTTTCCTATCTAGATGTATGCTAATTTCTAAATTGCATGTATATATTAATTTGGAAACCACTGACATTATTCATATAGTTTTCCTAAATATAAAACCTGATTAGAGTCAAAAACTGATTTTTCCATAGTTGGTGTCTTTTTCTAATCGATACTTTGAAGCAATCATTGAAGTTTTCCTACTTGGTAATTCAATATGATCTGCATCAGCCTATTGACCATTTTAGGAGTTAAATAATTACAAATTACAAATAAATACATATAACAGAAACTTAATACATACAGTATATTTTTTAAAAAAATACAAGTTGAATATGATTTTAAATTTTAAAAAAATTGAAAGAGGTGTTTAACTTTTTTTCTACATACTTTTTATCAACTCCAAATTGCAGGATTCTCCAGAGCTTTCCCTCTTGCAGCAGGCAAGACACTAGAGATGGGCAGAAGCAATATGGATGAGAAAAAGCTGGAATATGGATAAAGAGAATGCCTATACACAAATCTGTTAAGGCTCATTCTCTTAGGGGTAGAGAAATATGTTCTGCTGGAGATGCTACCCCATCAGTAAACTGCACAATTGAATATCTCAAAATAGCACTATTTGGAGAGACATACCCACACTATCAGAAAGGGCTCTATTTTTGACTTCAGCTTCACTTTTCCAGTAATTCCCTGGCTGGTATGATTCTCTTTTATAATTCTTCATCTTGGAAAGTTAGGATCCAGAGTGGCTTATGTCAGTGTGGTTTCCCAAGTAATTAACCTTCTAGTTCTGGGGCTTCCAAAAGCAAGAGTTGTTACCTGTCAGTGGGTGTTTCACATAGCTATTCAGGTAGAGAAGAGTGTATCAGGCCACTGTAACTGGCCGTATATAAACGGGAGACCTTACATACCAGCAAACTATTTATTCAACATCATCTGCCCATCACACTGAGAGCTTTCTCTTTAGCCTGCTTAATGACTTGCCCTGTGCATTATTGGAGGGAAGAGAAATAATATTCCTTTTGCAAATTGACCTTGTCCCTGTTCTCTGGAGGACCCTGAGCCTTTAGCCCATGTGCTCCTTCAGTGCTCTGTGTACAGTAACTTATACTCCACCCTTAAACATCCATCTGCAACCAGAAGTTCCCTTTTGCCTTGAGGGTAATGTCATTTGTTCCTTGCTGTCCAACCAGAACTCTAATATCTCTAGGAGAGTCACAAAATTTCTCTCAGCTGCCATTGCCTCATTCAGGAAAGTACTTTCTTAATTTTCCAATTAATGTACAACTTTATTTTGTTCTTCTTAGTCTCTTACATTTCATCTAGGTTTTGTCTCCTGTCATATCTTATTTCTAACTGAGAAATATATGATTTTACTTATATTGTAGTGGATAAAGAAGATGGCCTTGAAGGACAGAAGGAAGATCTGCTACCAAGGCAGCAATCAGATAAATGAAACCTGAGCCCAGACCAAGAAAGTAATTTATGAAAACAAACAGCCTCAGATGGTTTACCCCCTACCGCCTCCCCAATTCCCATGAAGATAAAAGAGAGAGGAAAGGTAACATATTCATAAAGTTACTATAGCTGTTCTAATAAAAGTAGCTTCAGTTTGCACACTATCTGGTCTACCTGATAGAGCTGATATACAGTATATACATTTATACACACAAAAATTAATGTCTATATATTCACACAATAATTTAATTTTCAAAAGGTAGAATTTCAGTATTTTACTCTTACCAGGCAGTTGCCAGGAGACAAGACTGACTCGAAGGTACCCCCCTACAAAAGAAACCTTACCAGGCCCAGTTTAACATGCTGATACTTGTTTAGAAAGACCTAAACAGTCACCACCCAAGTATTAAAGATCTCTCAAATCTTTCCAAACCATGCTTTATGAACAGTTGGGCTTAACTGTCTGTGAATCCACTAGTTTTTTCAGCTCAGAATATAGAGGTTAGGAATAGGTCTCTAAGTGTGGAAAAGCTATATTTTGTTAATGTTTAAAACAAGATGAAAAGTCCCAAAACTAGGAAGTCCATATAAATTGTGCTCTAATATTGTTGTCAAACTTGGGCAGCAAAAGCAGGTAGAAACCCTCATGATGCTAGGAGACTATTATAGTAAAAATAAAATTCTGAAATCTAATTAAACAGGAATGCACACCATTATTTTTCAATCCAGTATTCTTTAAAGTTGCTTTGGGGTATGGGGATGGTGTCTGCCTCTTTCAAAGCCTAATTGTCTTTAGGGATGGCTAAATGTGTTAATAGAAAAATACTTCTATCAGACCATATTAACACAATGTTTATTAACACAAAAGCTTAAATAGACAAAACAACCAATATATTAAAGGACAGAGGAAGGAAAATTGGGCTAGGAATACAATATAGACCTAGGAAACATGCTTCCTCTGTTGCAGCGCCAGTTCTCTGAAACACCATTTTCTTCCCATTGAGATATACTGTATTTGGCCCCTACCCTGGTTATGTTCAAAAGAACTCTGAAAACCTCGCTCATTCTCCAGCATTAGAGTAGATGATAGGTCCTGAGTGTTTGATTTTTTTTTTTATGGCTGCTTTTTTTCCAGTATGTGGTGCTTGTTTAATTGTATCATATGGTTGCTTTTATTGTATGCCACCCACAATCATCATAGAGTTGGATGGCCTTATACAGTTTAAAAATAAATAAATAAATAAATCCTGAGAACAGTTTCTCTCTCAACTCTTCCATAAAATTGACAAATTCATGTTAGAACCACAAACCTGTTTATTACTCCTTTTGTATGTGCTTAAATAGTGAGGAAAAGGTTTATCAGCTTTTTAGCACAAGCAACATAAATACTATCAAAATACTTCAGCAGAAGGGAGAGATGTTGGCAGTCCAAAGCCATTACTGAGACTTTACTGTTCAAGTAATTAAATCTAGTATGACCATGTGGACTCCCAATCATTGCATTACTCTCTGGAACCAATTAACTGAAAGCAACAGATTACAAAAACAAAACAAAACAAAACATGTGATTTACATTGTTTTATCTTTCTCTAATTCATTTATCAATAGGACTAAGTCCACTGAAGACTGTATCAAAACACATAATAGCATTTTGGGCTTCTAAATTTCTAATAAAAATTGGAACCAAAGCCCAGTAGTTGTTACAAAAACTCATGAAATAATATGCTTCAACTCCCCAAACTCTCTTTAGGTGGAGAGGCAAAGGTAACCAAATGGAACCAGGAACTCTGTCACTAAGTGATGTGGTTGTAAAATGTGATGTCACGTGACCACACCAACTGTTGACAGCAGTTCTGGCAATTCCAGTTGCAGTCATTAGGTGAATTCCATGTGGTCATTAGGCCATTTGCGAGGGCCAGAACTTTGAGGATGTCATATGTATTTTTTCAGAACTCCTGTAATTTTGAATGGGTGCTGAATGAATGAATATAAGCCAAGGACTACCTGTAAACCATTTTTAGATGGAAAAAAAAATCTTTAAAAAGAAATAAATCAAATACAAGAGTATTTATTGTTTGCATAGATGACTTTTGCATAGATGCCATTTGCCATGTGATTAGTAATTATTATCAGATTATAGTAGTCATCCATGTGATCAAGAAATCCAAAAGATTGCCATGGTTTTACTTTACTGTATGGTAGAAAATGCATATGTCAAATTGAAGTATTAGTATTTTCTTCAGGTACTACCAATACTCTGAAATAATCATGTCAGCATTATATTAGTAATTATGCAGTGTAATTTTCCTATAATCTTCTGATAATAACTTATGCAGTAGGCTCTCACATTTTGAAACTTTCTGGCACATTCTCACTGAAAGTTATACACTATATCAGAATTATAAAATATGCAATGACAAGTAAGAACTATTTGCAAAATATTTTACTTTCCTTCTTTTAAATAAGCAAAAATCTGTCTTCAAATTATATCTATTTATTTATAAGTGACAATTTTGAATTTTTTTCTTACATTTTTAGTAAGTTGCTCTAGTATTACTTTATTTAGTGGTAACACTATGCACAAATGCTGATCCTAAATATATCTGTTGAACTCTAAGTGACTTCTGTTTATAAATAGGACATAAGAAGCTATTAAATCTTCCTTACAACAATCTATCCTATGCCAAAATAGTTGCTGTGGGTTTTTTTTAAATCTACAGCTGAAAGACTAGATACTCAGAAAGCAACCTAATAAAATTGGTACTTTAACATCTGCTTTATATTTTTCTTCTTTACACATAATGCCAAAGAAAAAGTGGGTACTTTGTATTGCTACCTGGCTGAATAGCGCAGCAAAGGATTGGATGTGTTCATATTAAATTAGTGTACATTAAATTGGGATTGCTGGTGAATAGTTCTAAACTAGGAATGACATGTCCTATTCTAAATAGGATTGCAGTCCTCTTAAGAGACCACGTTATTAGAAAGATTTTCTTCCTCCTGAATGTAACAGCCACAGTTAGGATTGCTTTCAGTTTGTACTTGCTAGATCCTTTCTCAGATAAAGCAGATATGGTTGCTAACACCCATAATTTGGCTAATCCAAACTGGATTACTGGAAGGATTTAACATAGTGGATAGATTCATGTTTGGGGTTTATTTTTATGATTACATAATTCTATGTCTCCTTAATTTCCAACAGCTTCCCAATAGGGTTCCTGACATTCTACTACACCCATCATCAGAGGTCTGCTTCCACATCATACATTATTTTGAGTCTTATGCTCATAGGACACAAGGTAGAACTTTTTCTATTTTATCATTTAGGCTGTTGAACTTCATCTAAATAGACACTTAATTACCCCGTGTTTTATCCTTTAGGTAAAATGTTAAGACTTAGTTTTAATCTGTAAAAATGCTATATGATTATAATTATGCTTGATATTTTCTTCTGTACTACATGCATTATATTTTTATCAGTTTTTATAATATTTCCCACTTGCTTTTATTTAAAAAGCTTTGGTACTGCTTTTTAGGGCCAAAAGCAGCATATAGAAATGTGTTAGTATGAAATACCTGGAGAATTTCTGGAGTTTCTCAGTTGCAGCCTGTATGTTTTACATGTAAAATGACTTAGGGCTTAATTCCTAAAATCACAAGGTAGGAGTGGGAAAATCATGCTGGTAATGCCTTTCCTGCATTATGAAGGAGAGAAGGAATAACCAGCAAATCTTCCTTGAACCCCAAGAGAATCTCTGGAATATGAGGTAGAGGTTGAATCTGGCAGGCATCTGCAAATTGGAGAGATGTTCTGAGATAACAAGGCCTCTCTGCTCTCCCATAGCAATTTTGGATCCTTGTAAATTCAAGGGACCTACAAACTGAGGGAAGGAAACCATAGCTAGAAATTGTTATTTGTTTGGTAGTTTCTTGTCCACTGAATCTCTCCATTCCTCATGGATAAATGTTAATGACCTTTATGAAATTTTCTGCAATTGCTGGTGCTTCTGATTTCCTGATATGATTATTTTATCATATATAAAACCAGCACAAATTAAAACAAAGGATTAATTGCTGATCCTCTGCCACTTCTCTGATAAGGGCAAAGTATTACTTTATTTACACAATTAGTAGTTTCCCTGATGAAAAATGAAGTAAGATGTACTGGAGATGGTTTACTCCCAGATTAGTTTCCTTTTTTTAAGTATGTGGCACATAAACAGCTTACTTTGCTCAACAGGGATGTTAGAAAATCTTATCTATCTACAAAGTACCTTTATCCCTTATTTAACTTAGAAGTTTAGATGATTGCTAAGAGAAAAATAAGATTTGCAGAATGAAGTAGGTGTTGTACTTCATTTGGAAAATTTAATTACATTTGTTTAACTTAAATGGAATGCTTCAGAAACACAGTGAATATATTACTGAATTCTTGTACGCATGAATTAACAAATTGATCTTGGCTTGAGAACAATATTTTAACAATGCAGCTGTTATGTTCGTTCGTTTCAGTATTTCCGGAAATAATCTCCTACGTAAGTTACAATATCCAACTACTGTGCTTCTATTCTGTTCTAAGTGATGATTTAATAATGGTTCACAGTTGCATGACATTTCATTAACAACACTAGTTACAATACTATGCATCTGCCAATAACACAAATTAAAATGAATAAACTCACTTTCATACATAAAACTTGTTTACTGACTTATGCATACTTCATAATACAACATTAATATTGGCCTAATTTGATATATATCCTTAAGGGTTTATGTCAAAAATATATTCTGTTACAAAATAGTAGGCATTACATTCTATATTATAAATTTAAAATATGATAGTCTGAATGCCAATTATATAATTCAGCACATAAAGCAATTAGTTTGGATCCAGAGATTGCATAATATGAACAGAAAGACATATCCGCTTGCTCACAGCAGTCCTGCCAAATTCTTTTAATTTCCCCATCCTGCTATAGTTTTCCCCATGCCGTATAATTCCATATAAGGGTACAAAAGTCACTAATGGCAGGGGTAGGAAATCTCACTTATGAGCATAAAATCCTCTGGTTCCCATCCATTGGTTTGAGAATTACACAGATACGAGCCTTATAATTATGGATGTTCAACTGCAGTTAGATTAATGTGCAGAAAGGTTCAAAGTTACTAGCCTCATCCTCATCACCATACTTTCATTGTCCTGTTTGCTTAGACACATCTTTCTCAAAATATGTATTTTTGTGCCTATTAACATTATTAACTTTTATTTCTGCAGAATAAAAATGGAAAAATCAGACTTGATATGTAGAGGCATTCATCCTGCGATGGTTTGATTCTGGCTGATGAAACTAATAAGTACATATGCCCCATGCAGATGGGATCATGCAATGTTGAAGCAAAGGATTATGTCCCCACATATTCACACTGAATATCTTTATAAGGTGTGCAGGTAGTTGTCTGATTTTGATTTGATCTAAGAAGCACTATTTTAATCTTGTTCTTTGTTTACACAATGTTTATAGAAGCTCTAAACAAATTTCTCCTTGACTGAATCAGTAACAATGTGATGAGGGGAAACTGAATGTGCTTTCATTAATGGTGTCATTCACAATGCTATTTTTAATTGTATTATCTTAAGATATTTTCAGGCAATCATTTTAACAGTAGGAAGTATATCTCAGTAAGAAATAAAACGGTACCGTATTTCCCATCTGCAATTTATTTAGGGACTAGTACTAAATAATTTTGTTAATACTACATATCTGTGCCAAATAATTTGTCTTAAATAAAACAAACTCTTCCTCTTTCCTCTTTATAATCTGCCCCTGCTTCACACCATGAAGCACATGTGAACATAATTGAAATTATTTACCTTAGCAACACAGCAATATCTTTTCATGCCATACCATATATGCAGAGTCTACAATGAGTTTCTTCTATCATCAAAATATGACTCTTCCCCAGAACAACACGAGCATAGAAGTACCTACTATGTCAAATGTCTATTATTGCTTCTTCACTCTAAAAGTGAGTAACTGCCATATCAAAAGTCAGAATGGATCTTTATTATTTTTAGAGATTGCTTCTGTGATTGATGTTAATATTCCTTTGATCAACCACACCAGCATAGGTCCAAAGCTATCCACAGCTTAGAAATCAAAAAGTTTATTCAATAATCAATGAAGTAAAGCTCTTTTTAGCTTGGCATTTTACTCCATGTATACTTAATCCAGATAGATCTAGAAAAACTATGCTTGTAAAATGTAACTCCTGCATTGGATCTCACCTTGCCTTTGCCGCTTGCCAAAGCCCCTCATCCCAGAGTTTCAGGTACTCAGTATCTGTATAACATTGTTGTGGATCCAACCCAATTTCCCAATTTTACCACTTTCCAAAGACTTTGTAACAAAAAGTCAGTTTGTACGCATTAAAATAAATCTTAACAGGATGTATGGGAATGGAAGCCCTTCACCACATAGAATGAATTTACTTCATGGAGACAGACCCTTTTAAAATTATTGGGGGCTGGAGGAAGGAAGATACACAGGCAACCTCTTGGTTACAGATATGCCCCAGTCCTTCTACTTTCAGATGTTGTTTGGTCCTTATGTTTTTCCAGTGAATAAGAGGAAAATCTTTTCCCCATTTGTTAGAGCCATGTAACAGCCTCTCTGCCCCTACCTCAACTATCTAAATTAGATTCAAGATCCTATTTCTCAGCTGGAGAAATAAATAAATAAATAAGGGCAATTTAAAGAGATAAAACATCAGTTTAGAAAGGATTCTCTACCTCTACTTTCTATCAGCCAGTTCACTCATGCAAATGCAAGCTAGCTACATTTTCCTACTAAAGAGATTTGAGCCACATCCTTCCGTTTTGCTTTTTCTTTACATTAACATTTTTTTCTGTAAATATACTTATTTAACAAGTTGTGATTTGAAAGATAAAGGTCTGGTCTATTAAAGAGATAACTGCATCTTTAGTGCATTACCCTATCAAGCAATTACATAACCCAAGCCACATTATTATTGCTATATTAAAATGTATCTCAAAATGAAATATATATGGTTTAGTCTGAACATTTCTTCATTATAAAAATACAGTAACATTGGTCATATTTTTAAATCTACATTTTAAATAAAAAGTATTGATGTAAACTCTGTGATTATGTATTACAGCTGTATTATATTTAAACAATAATTTTTTGACAAAATTTTATAGTGAATATGATTCTCTTATTATCTTAAAAAATATTCTGTTATTTTTTGCATCTGTTTAATGATAATAAAAGAAGCAACTGTTTTGAACAAGTATGAAGACTTTATCTGAGCCTTTAGAAAACCCCACTTCTATTTCCTCTATTTCCGCATTTTGAAATAATATAAATTCTAAATGTAATTTCCAATATTGTGAATAATGTATACTAATTCATCCATAACATATATGAAATAAAACAGGGAGCCTTAAAAACAAACTGATTCATTATAGATCAAACTGTTCACAGGCTGTAGTCAACAAGTTTAATTTGAGGTTTTATTTTTATACTCTGTACATGGTGAACCAGAGTTACCATATTTGGGCAGCAGAAATCTGGACAATCACTAGATGGCAGCAAAGAGATACATAAAATGATAGTGGCAGTCTGGATTTTTGCAGCCCAGATACGGTAGTCCTATGCTGAACTAATTATGTCAGATGTATTCTATAAAATCTTCAGTTACGCAACAGAGCAGCATTTCTCTGCCAACTGTTGTATATCAGATTCACTGCAGAAAACCATGATAATTATGAAGTAACAGTATCAAATTCATAACAGTAATATATCTCTACATTAGTTAAGCTATTTATACAATAATCATGGTTGAAATTGTATATTTATTTGAAATAAGTCTTCTGTATCACTTCCAAACACGTCTGCTGCATAAACTATGGTATTTCCATTTTTAAACGCTCAGTGATGCTAAGTGCACTGCCTGCAACTCTTGAAGTAAGTAAAAAGAGAAAGTTGGTAGTATAATTTTGAAGGTACTATAAATACTAATTAATTTCACCAATTATAGGATTATTATAAAGAATAACAGGCAATATATAATATTTGTTGCACAGTGTCTGCTGTCTGCTGTAATGTTAAAAATAGAAGTCCTTTTCAGTGTGATCATATTTATAAATATTTATTCTCAGACTTGATAATTAATTTAGTTTACCTCAAAGACTTCAATTTTACACCTAGGGAATCAGAATATCAACCCGCTTCTTTCAGTACGACTGCCCTGTAATTAAAAAATAAATTTTAATTTAATGTAATGCAATGTAATTAAAAAATTAAAAACCATCAGCAGTGCTGTACAATCACAATGTTGTTCACAGAACAAGTCTGACCAAAAGTAATTGAGATGGGTGGCTGTAGAAATGGTTTGAACAGACACATAAAAACCAAACAAAGCATACTACAGCTTATTGTAATGGGTGAGTATGGTCTACATGGCTCCACCATAGTGAAGCCATCATAGTAGGATGTAATATGTGAATTAGGTCACAAGCTCCAAGTGTGAAAAGTGTGACAAGAGTGAAAAGAAGACCAGCTGTTATGAATTGCAGATGTAGGGATGAGAAAACAGGACTTCCATTCAAATCCTTGGTTCAGGTTTGAGGCAAGATCAGCAGCTTCTTGCATTCCATCCTGCCTTTAAGTAGTAACTACTACAAGGCTGGTGAACTCTCTTGGCCACTACTATGTTAGGTTTTTCGATCCCCAATTAGGGAAGGGATGAGAAACCAATGGCTCTCCTCTTGCTGGACTTTTATTTCCACTAGCCATTACAGCCCAAACTCAGAAATGACAGGATAGCACTTCTTAAAGTGTTTGACCCAATTACTCCTCTTCACAGTCTCCAAAATTGTCATGATCCCCCCCAGGAAAACTGACTCCTGTTTGTCTGTTTCTTTCTTCGTTTGTTTACAAGCGTCTCAGCAGCAGCAGTCCCAAACTGCATCCTCAAATCATAAACAAGCAATTTCAAATTGCTCCATCACCCCTTGGGATAATTACCCCCAGTTTAAGAATCACTGTGACTGGGGCTGCCCTTCAGAAACAGTTGCTCTGCAGCATAGAAAGAAACTAACCTGCATTCACAGACCATGTTAATCCACAGGCTTTGCCTCAACCCAGCCCAATTTCCTCAGTTCACAGGGCAAACCCAGCCACAAATTAACCACACAGGCTGAGTTTACACAAATAATACCTTGACATTTGGTTTGGCTACAATGTGATTCAGCCTGCTTCAAGAAAGCCTGATACTGATTCCTGAAGTTTTAAAACGTGTTTTCTTCACAATTTAACTATGATTGCATTCAAACCTAGGCCTTGACTATTAACATGAATCTCCAGTCTTCAGAACTGAAATAACAGCTACTTTCTCTGGATTATCCAACCCCCCAGCCCCCCCAAATCCATCCACCACAATCTTCAAAGGCCACCTTAGACTTCAAAACTCCCCCCTTACCTTCTTCTGGCCCTTGCTTTCTGTCACACTCCAGTGTGCAGGAAAAGGCGGGAATTCATCTGGGAGACCCCCGCCCCAACAGGCAGGAGGTAGATACTTAAATGCAAGCCCTTTAGCTCATAGGCAGGCACCAATGCAATGCAGTTCGGTCTAGTGGTGAAGGCACCAGGCTAGAAAGCAGGAGGCTGTGAGTTCTAGTCCCCCCTTAGGCCTGAAAGCCAGCTGAGTGACGTTGGGTCAGTCCCTCCCTCTCAGCCCAACTCACCTCACAGGGTGGTTGTTGCAGGAATAATAAGAGGAAGAAGTATTAGGTACATTCACTGCCTTGAGTTATTTATAAAAATAAGGAAGGTGGAATAAAAAATCTAAAAAAAATCATTCCAGGAAAGAAAGGCAAAAAGGTAGATTCACCTTTGCCTCCTTTACCTCAACTTTTTGTCATCCAACCCTCCTTCCCCCTTCCTGAATGACTCCAGGGCACAAAACAGTATTGGCCATCATGGCCATGCCGGGGGTGGGGGGGGATGTGAGGCCTCATCCAGCTGCAGGAATTTGGCAGGATGAAGAGGGATCCCCACCCAATTACCATCCACATGGCCCTCTTTAAGGCTCCTTTGAAGGCTAGTTAGCCCACTACAGAGGTTTCCTTCAGACAAATCTCCAACTTCTGGTGACTCAGTAAGTCTACATATAGAATTGCTCCTATGTGTGCTTTATCGTTACTCCCTAAGTAGACCTGCAGTTACACCTTTGCTTATTGTTGACACATGCCTGAAAGGTAACATTCATATTACAAAGACAGATTACTCTAGTTCATTATTTCTTAAACCTTTTGTTCTCAGGAGCCCTTCCCACTTTTAAAAATTATGGAGGACCCCCAAAGGAACTTTTATTTGTATAGGTTATATTTATCAATATTTACCACATTAAACATTAAAATTGATGCATTTGTAGAATATTTATTTATTGAATCATGAAAAAATAACATTAAATCCATTAGATATTAACATTAATATTTTTCATGAAAAAACCCTATTTTTTAAAAAAATAAAAAAATGAGAAGAGTAACATTGTTTTAAATTTTTATAAATACCTTTTGCCAGATATTAACCTGGCAAATAATTTTGATTTCACAGACCCTTGAGAGGGTCTTGGGGGACCCCCAGACCACACTTTAAAAACTCTGCTATAGTTGAAAGCCTGGTTCACACATCCTGCTAAGCTGTGAAGTACAGAATAGCCCCCAATAGCTGGATTCACAAGTGATTAGGAAGCCATAAGCCATGGTTTATGAAAAACAAGGGCCAAGTTTGCACAATATGCTAAATCAAACCATATTCCATTTTAGATCCACCTATGAGTCCAGCCAATAGTTTGAACAATGTCATTTAGCAAGTACTGTGCAAAATTAAGATTGGAGACTAATTTTCTCCTCACTCTACTTTAGCTGGGAATCTGAATTTTAGTTCTTTTTAAATATACTACCATAGTAAAATTGAAGGAATGTATGGGTGTTAATTTTTAATAAAGTGGAAGTATACATGCCTAAGGGATGCAAAATGTGCCCATCCCATGCTGGCATCAGTTTCTTGCAGGCCTTCTTCTCCCCAAGACCATTTTATCTTGGAGAAGGGCTTCAGGCTGGCACTTTTCACATATTATTTTACTTTTACAATTGGCCTCTCTACTGCCCATTTGTTATGTGATTAGACCAGAATAGCTTTCCTCAAAGTGGTGTTCTAGATTTCTTAGAACAAAAAGTATTTGGAAGGTAGTGCATTAAGGAAATTGACTAGAGGATCCCAGGTATCTCTTTACTCTTCTTTATCCATGGTAAGTTACGTTTATTTCTTCACATTCTCAAATGCTGCAAAAGGCATTTAGGCAGCAATCCAAAGTCCTACCTCCAGTCAGATTGGACAGTACTGGGTAGGTAAATTAGACATAGCATATCACAGCTTCTTCTGCCTTTTGAATATTTCTGAATTTCTATTTCTATATGTAATAGAAATTCTGCTCACATCATTTGACTTCAGTCAGATTGCTTCATCAATCTAAACTTGAAGACATAATAGCACAGTGAAAAAAATCACAAATCCAGATTTATTTCTGGTCAGTTTAATACAGACTGTTGAAATTATCAGCAGTCTGAAAATCATCCTGCAGTGGTTACCTTGAATCATAGCTACATAAAGCTATGCTACATATTAAGAAGAAAATTTTAGTTCACAAATTAGGTGGTCATCTCATACTTATGCAGGTAATCTGTACTGATCAGATGCTTTGGTTTTCATGAAATGTTTCATTAATCCTTTTGAAATATTTAGACCTTGAGACCACTATGCGGCTATGTTGTTCCCAATCTAAGATAATCATGTTTGAAAATTGCTTCTCTGTGTGCATTTTATTCAAGAATAGCTTATAAAAAAATTAAGAAGTTACACTGAATGTATTTTATATCAAAAGTATATCTAACAAGAGAAATATAAACTCTATTTTTACCCATTTTGTGAACAATGCTTATGAAAATAGAAATGCATTTTTTATTTTAAAAGTTTTTCTTGCTATTTTCACAAGGTTGTCTGTCAATAAAAGTATGCAATATTAAATATGTAAGTCCACCTGATAGCAACTTGGAGTATACACACATGGAAAGAAGTATGAATTGTTTTCAATATATTTTCATATGAATAACAAGGAATTATTTCAGAACACATTCCAATACAGTAATTATAGCCAAATACTCATTTTAAAAATAGTAAATGTCCATACATGCATAAAAGGGTGAAATATGATTTTAAACAGTATTTTCTTCTCCTTGCTAGTTATTCTGTGGAATGTTTGTTAAGAAATGAATAAATGGACGACCATGGACACAGTTATTAAGTTGGGTTCCAAGTTGCTTCCCCATTCTATATATGGTGTTCTGTACATCTTCCTTTGATAAATACAAAGGCAATTGTCGAGATAGTCGGACTGCTTCTCCCTATGAAATAAAAAAATATGAACATTAGATAGTGATTATAATGTACTGAATAACTGAATGAATTGGGGTGAATGACTTAATATTTTCTACTTTAGAAAAATATACTCTTATTTTGTCTGAACACCTGATCTACTAAAATAAGAATTTCTGCAAACATAATGTGGGATAGTTCCAAGAAGTATAGAGAAACTTGACAAGTGGGTGATCTTCCATTACATTATTTTCCTTCTTTGCCTAATCTTATATACATTTTTTAAAAAAACAAGACCAAGTTTCAGAAACAAATACAATGAAACTGATTCTGTCCCAAATCCAAGTACTTAAGGAGACCATTTATTCTTTAGTGCTGTGTTGAAAAAGATTAAGGTTTCGCACTGGTATAGACGGTTTTCTGATATATCCTAGTTGCACAGTTCTACTGACACTTCATTGGAAGAAAAGATGAATATGTACAATTTGAGATTTACAGATAGGATTGTGTAAAAGACATTTTTTCACTGCCATTATATTTTCTAATTAGAAGCAGTGTAAATAAGAAAAAAGGGAGATGGAATACTTTCATCTAGAATTAATTACATGATGTTCTCAATTGTGAGAAAAAAGGGCAAAGCAAACAGAATCAAATGGAGAGGAAGTCAGAAATATAGAGATACTGGTCTAATGATTCAATGGGACAATATTTAATTGAAATCTTTTCTGCCAGTTGCTTTTATGCCTTCTTTGATCACTGAACCTTTTCCTTTGCTCATATCTTCATTACTCAGAACTGTCTTTAAAAATTCTATAGCATTTTTTGAGTTGGTTTTTGTGATAGACAAATTAACACAGCTAGATGAATGCTTATTCAATGCACATTTCATTTAGGCATAATCAGTATCTTGGATTAAGTAGAACTTTAATACTAATTAACTATTTAAGTATTTAAGTAATTAAGTATTTTAATACAAATTATTATGACCAGACAATTTCTCACAACCATCTCACTTCATGTATATTGTATAAATACATGTTTAGTGTAATGTGGGACTATGCTTTGTGTTTATTATACTGCTTCCATTGCAGAAGCTACATAATTTTTAAAATGTAGATATAGCCATGTTATTTTCAATTAAAATGCATACATCTCATAACTGCAAATTAATACTCAATAAAAGTAGTATTCCAGTTATTCAATTTAATTTCTGCTTCTGGTATAATTTTCTCACCTCTCAGAGAGCAGTATCTTATATTTAAGCATTAAGCTATGGAACAATCTTTTGAGAATACAACATTCTTACCTCCAAATAGTTTACCACTTTAAGAGGTCTGCATTCATAGACTTCTTGTGCATTATTATTTATCACAGCACTTAGAATTTCTTTCAAATCTGATATACCATAGTACGGCAGACAGCTGGTCATTCCTTCTATTTCCAGCTGACTTTCCACAGCTGAAGTACCTTATAGTAAAACAAATACATGATATATGGAATAACTGGATATAGTTTACATACTGTTCTGATTTGTATATCAAAATAGGTACACTGGCAAGCAATGCCCTAAACAACAGTCATTAACACATGGTTGTGCTACAAACACTTTCACTAGATTTGCATAATACCTTAGGACTGGGCAAAGTACCCTTTCTTTAACTAGTTTTAAAGCAGTTGAATCTTTTGCAAAACTCACAAGGGTGTTTCAGAAGCTGTCTTGTCTGTCTCCACATGCATACATTGCTAGGATGATCTTAAGCTTCTTGTTATTTTAAATTTTAGTGAAAATTAAAAAAGCTTATACTTGTTACCGAAAATAAGATTAAAAAGTCAAAGATTAAATAACTTGCTAGAAGATTTGCAGGCAGTGTTATTGTGATCCTAAATAACCATGCTAAGACATGGTACTTCTTTTTTTATAATAATTTTATTAAAAATTACAATTACAGCAATAAAAACTAACACAAACTAAAAAAAAATAAAAGAATAAAAAGCAAAAAATAGAAGGTGCAGAAAAAATAAAAATAAAAAATAAAAATATAGTAAAGAAAAAGAAAAGATATAAAGAAATGATTTCCCCCTTTATCACAAGAAGTATAAACAATTTTAGTAACTTATCACCTTCTCTTAAAATACAACAAATGATCTGTTCTTCCCATATCCCATCTCTTATGCATAAACACATCTGTAAAGCCTCATTTCATTCCTGTAAAAGTCCATTAAGAGTTACCTGAAATAACAACATATCTATTTTAACCGTGATCATATATACCAACTTTATATGAACGTTAGTTAATAGCCGCAGTACTATCTTTCCTCTAATTCTCCTGCAGTTTTTTTAATATGTTATTATTATTTATTTTTATTTTTTTAGTATTCTTATTCTTGATGCTATGCAAACACACTGAGAGCTCTTTGCACCAAAGTCAAATTCCTTGTACGTTTACATACTTGGCCAATAAGGTATTCTATTCTATTCTATTCTATTCTATTCTATTCTATTCTATTCTATTCTATTCTATTCTATTCCATTCCATTCCATTCCATTCCATTCCATTCCATTCCATTCCATTCCATTCCATTCCATTCCATTCCATTCCTTTTACTTCTAATAATCTTGATCATTAGTTCCTTCAAATAATATCCTAGGACTTTATTTCTTTTCATTTTTTCTTAGTCCCTTCTCACAAAATTCTTCAAAGCTTTAACAAGCCTCTTTTGTAAATCCAATACAGGAAAATTATCCAGGTCACTCTCTTGGTTTGTTATTTGTATATTCCTTTTAATTATTAAGACATCAGCTAGTTTCTTTTGTATGTCCAGTGTAACATCTTTTTTCCATGTCATTCTTGCCATTTTTAAGTGCACTTTCAAATCAGTCTCAATCTTGCCAGGTAAAACTACTACTTCTATAAAATCTTTTAAACAGTCTATCTATAGAGGCAGACTCTCTTAAAATTAACTTCTGGGTCTATTGTTCAAAAATATCCTTCAATATGTCCAATGTTAAAATATTTTGCTTCATTCTGTATTTGTAAGTTGAGTTTGAGTGTTCTTCTCCTTTAATTATAATCTTTCATTCCTTCTAGTTCCCTCTAGTGTCCAATTTTTAAAGTCTTATTTTTTTAAAAAAAGAATTCAAAACAAAAGCATTTTCCCATGGGAAGGATTCTTTATAGTTAATTCCAAAATCTTATTTCAAATTTATCTGGACCCTACAAAAGTTAGTCCATTTGTAACTTTCCAAAATCAAAGTTTTAATCACCCTTTTGCTTTTTATTCCAAAAAATATTTTTTTAAGTCCTTAAACTCTTGTATTTAAAACTTCTTTTGCTGAGGATTGAAGGAAACTCACCCAGTGCTGTAAAACTTGTCAATCCAAAGATTCCTAATAACTGAAAAGCAGTTAACAAGCAATTTCTGAAAGTGATTAGAAAAGGAAGTATGCAAACTCAGTGTCCTTTTGAAGGCAGTGACTATGGTTTCAGCAAGATGGCTATTTCTTCATCTTCCAGAGCTTTAAACCTGCTGGAGACTGCTGTCTTGCGGTCTCCTCCCAAGGAGCAATTGTTCCAAAGCACTTGTGGATGATCTTAAGTCCTCTCCTTGTACAGAGGAACTACGAAGAGCTGGTCTACTCGCTGCTCTTCATTCCACTGTGGTCATTGGCTCTGCTTTTAGAAAAGACATCTTCAGTCTGCCATTTCTTCCCTGGAAGTCCTAACACATGGTACTAAAGATGGGCACATGATAGAGAATAATGAACTTACTCTCTAGATTTATACTAGATTATTAAAACCAAGTGGATTAAATGTTGTTTCGGTCATAAATGTGTAAAGAGCCACAAGTATCATCAGTTTCCTGCTGTAATATATATTAAAAAATAATACTAAAAACTATGTAAGTCAGCAACCAAGATATAGATACCTGATATAATCTTTATCTTAAATCCATTTGCTACAAGTCTGGAATCCAACAAATAGGATGATCCATCAAATCTTGCACTTTCCCTAGACATACTGCAGAGCACTTCCATATAACGATAGTCACTAAAAAGACTGGATTAAAAAAACATACACAAAATGATATTCTTAAAAAAAGATATAGAGAATAGAACTGTTTTTTAAAAAGTGTTCCAGAAAGGCAGTATGTATATCAAAGAGTGTAGGGCATTGTTTGTTTTTTATTTTTACAAATACTTGTAGTTAGCTTATACTCCCTGAATGAAATGGTACAAAAGCTTCTATTACAGCAAAACCTCTATTTAACAGACATCATTTAGCAGACTACAGAAGCAGTAGACAAAATTTCTGCTGGGGCATCCCCTTAAAATATCTTCTGGGTCTGTTACATCTGTAGACAAAGCACTTAAATTTCTGTTACAAATATATTTACATCATTTGCATAATTCATTGTGCAGATGAGGTAAATCACTACAACTGATGTACTTTCAGATTTTGTGAATATTTGGGCATAACAAATACCCCATGTCCCTGAATAAACCTTTCAATCAACACTGTATGACACCTGTAGAGATTTGCAGTTTAGGAAGCTACACCCTGGTAGAATTCTTATTTCTAACCCTCATTTGTCCTATGCTAAAAACTCATTAAGGTTGCTGTCCAAGTATATCTGTTGCAGCCAGAGTCCTAGTTTTCTGGATTACAGCCTCAGGAGCCCTATTCTTTGTTTTCACCAATATTTCTTTTCTGCATTTTCTTTGTCACAAATGCAATATCTAATACCAGAGAAAACAAAACCAGAAAAGAAAACTTTCTGTCTTGCACTTTGTGTGTCTGTGTGTGCAACAATAGTTTGGTTAGGAGTCCAAGAGAGGGCAGCAACTGTATGGGAATCTCTGAGGAAAGAGAAAACAACTTTGTCAGCACTAGAGGAGAGTGTGGCTGAACAGTTCTTCCTAGTTTTATCAAACTCACAAGGAACTTAGCAGCTATGGCCTAGGTCATATTATCCAAGATACGTAGAGTAAACTCTCAAGTAAGGCTGTGACTTTTTCAATGGCTTCAAACTCCTTGGTTGGAGAATCAGCCTAAACCTTCCTGCACGACTGTCAATCTAGAGACTCAAGATTTAGAGACTGAAAATGACTTGGCTATAGTTTACCCTTGAGCCTGCAGCTCCTACAGTCTTTTCCTAGAAAGATGTCTGCGAGCCTGAGAATCTGTATTGCCTAGCCAGTTTGATATAGGCCTGACAGTGAGATATTAACAAGAAGACCCTTACCCAAGCATTGCAAACACAAAATAACTATTAGAAGGTGGAGGTTTGTTGCCTCACCGTAGGCATATATGGAAAGTGAAATTCAAGACCATGTGACTCCAACAAAGACTTGCAAGGACTCATACTAACTTGAGAGAAGAAGCAAAAAATAAAATGCAAATAAAAGGTAAAACTACAAATGAAAGAACCAACCTTAGCAAACTCTGAGAACTCCACAACATTCTTGCTAGAGCAGACAAAAAAAGAATTGAAGAAAAGGGCAGAAGCCATGCCCTTTCAGCTTGGCATCAAAGAAGAAAGGTTTCAGTCAAAAGATTCTTTCTATACTTTGCTCAACATGATTTACAGAGACCCCAATAAAAGAACAAGTACTTCTATCTCATACTACAGCTATTTCACAGAACATGATCTGTTAGTGAACAAAGATAGGTCTTCTCCCTGACTTGGAACTACTAGTCAGCATTAAAGCTTGGATTAGGTCAGGGCAATGCATCCAGGACCTTTCGAGTCCTGTCGTTGCTGCCAAAAGTGGGCGTACCAGCAAGGATTAGGTGGAAAGTATGTACTAGTGGCATCAGTCTCTTTAAACACTTGAATTCTTTTCCTTGGGCTGAATGAAGCCTTCTAAGAATCAATGGAACAATCTAAAGTTTAAAAGGTATACTTGGTTACTGAGGAGGGAATCTCAATGATACAACGGTAGATTGAAATGAACATGAAGAAATAGTAGACTTATTACACCTTGCAATTAACCTCACAATCCTTTATACATTTATTGCAATGCGAGGTGCCTTTCCATCCTTTGGCACTTACTTTTGAATCTGCCTCAGATAAAGCTATTCCCTAAGAATCCAAGAATGAGAAAGTATTTGGTTGTGAGAATGTGTTGGTTGTGAGGATGTTGTACTGCAGCAGCTAAATGAGGCTGCCAGAAAACCCTGACGAGATTTTTTTAGAACAAGTCAATTTTCCATGGTGCTGAACGATCCCCCTTCTAGCAAGCTCCTATCCTTGAGTTCTTAACAAACTGTGGTGCCTCTACATTCTTCTAAACTAGTGGGACTCTATTCCTGTCCTAACTACAGATACTAACACTATGTACAGCGCTGCTTAAAAGTTTATGAACCCTTTTGAATTTTCAATATTTCTGCATAAATATGACCTAAAATGTGATCTGTTCTCCACACAGATCCTAAAACTAGATAAAGAGGACCCAATGAAACAAATGAGTCAAAAACATTATACTTGTTCTTTTTATTCATTGAGAAAAACGATCCAAAGCTACATATTTGTGTGTGGCAAAAGTATGTGAACCTCTATGAGTATCAGTTCATAGGAAGGAGAAGGTGAAATTAGAGCCAGGTGTTTCAATCAATGGGATGATAATCAGATGTGAGTTTAAGAGATCCTGTCTTATTTAAAGAACAGAATTTTGGGTATTCACTATCAGAGTCTGATCTTTACAATACAGGATGTGGAAGAGTGTCATGGCTTGAACAAAGGAGATTTCTGAGTACTGCCAAAAAAGAGTTGTTCATGCTCACTAGCTGGAAAAGGTCACAAAACTTTTTCCAAAGAATTTGGACTCCACCAGGCCTCTCTTGCATTGGTGAATGTCAGTGTTCATAAGACCACCATCAGGAGAACACTGAAAAACAATGGTGTGCATGGCAAGAGTGCAAGGAGAAAGCCACTACTTTCCAAAAAAGATAATGGTTGCCTGTCTACAGTTTGCAAAAGACCATGTGGATAAGCCAGAAGGCTACTGGAAGAATGTTCTGTGGACAGATGAGACCAAAATAGAACTTCTTGGCTTGGATGAAAAGTGTTACGTTTGGCAAAAGGCAAACACTGCATTCCAGCGTAAATGAAACATGGTGGTGGCAGTATCATGGTTTGGGCCTACTTTGCTACTTCTGGACCAGGGCAGCTTACCATCACTGATGGAACTATGAATTCTGAATTGTAACAGCAAATTCTACAGAAAAATGTCAGGGTATCTGTCTGTGAACTGAAGCTCAAGAGAAAGTAGGTCATGCAGCAAGACAACAACCTAAAACACACAAGTTGTATGACCAAAGAATGATTAAAGCAGAAGAAAGTTAATGTTTTGGAATGGTCAAGTCAAAGTCCTGACCTTCATCCTATAGAAATATTGTGGAAGAACCTGAAGTGGGCAGTTCATGTGAGGAAGCCCACCAACATCCCTGAGTTAAACCTAGTCTGTTGAGAAATGGGCTAAAATTTCTCCAAGCCCATGTGCAGGACTGATCAAGAGTTACGTTTTAGGTCATCTTTATGCAGAAATATTAAAAATTCAAAAGGGTTCACAAACTTTTAAGCACCACTACACCATAAACAAAGGCATTTATTGTGCCCATATACTGCCTCCTTTCACAACATTGGAAGACAACAATCTGCTTTTTGTTATCTGTTTCTTTTTGAGGGTCACAGTTCCAGCTGCCTGCTTTTTTCTTTCATTATGTCACCCACGCTTAAACCACTTCTAACACTATACATGTCATTAAAGCTGTACAACTGAGTGACACTATTTCAACTGAGGGCTGCTCATCAGGTGTATTTCGGGTCCTCATGCACTGTAACAACCATGGGACTTCCTCTACGTTCCACTGGCATACAAGACACTGTAGATAACATTATGACAGACATTATTTTGAGTGAAAGAACAGATGCCAAGTGGTTTCTAAACTTTTCATGCCATTAACCTTTTTTTTGTAAATTGCTTTAAGCATTCTAAAGAAGAAACAGGATATGAACATTTGAAAACCAACAACAAATAAATGTAATGGCATAGGAAATAGCTCCTGTATGTTCCATTTCTACAGTTAAGGGTAATTAATCTAAAATCTTATGAAAATCAAACCATCCAGTGAATCTATCTAGAATCCATCAGTATTCAAATAAGATATGCATTTCTTGTACTGCCATATAACTATAATAAATATTTTAAGAAAATACAGATTTCTAATAGTAAATACCTTGTAAGAACTCTTATTGTACTATGTCTAATTAGACCTGTTATATACCCCTATATCTTATGTATTTTATCATCCAAAATACATACATTTATTACTAAATTGTTATATTTTAACATTATAGGTTTTTTTACTTGTTTCATTTTATCATTATGTGTTTTAATTTAGAAAATAAAACTATGAACTCAAAACCTATGATTTCCTGTTTACCTAAGATGGATATACTTCTAGAATGATACTTTCACTTTACCTGTCAGTTAATATGATAGGGGTATCCAATTTCTCTATAGGAAGCTTATGATTTTCAATTAGTTTTTTGAAGAGAAGGGCTTCTTCTATTCTGTATGGATTTAGCATCTCTATTTTTTCCTCAGAGGCAAGTATCCATGCATCAGGAAAATTCAGAAGATGGATTAAGCAAGGTTCCTCTTTATCTGACTCTTTCTGTTCAAGCCTTTGAAGTTTTTGCTTGAATGCATCCATGGAGAAAGGCAGTTGTACAGTTTTTACTGCTTGGTAATTATGCTTCTTTCCTATTTGTGAGTTAAAAAGCGTGTCCAATTTTTGCTGATTATTTAAGCAGTCTTTTAGTTTAATCTTGTGCCTTTTCTCTCTCTCCCTCATTGATGTTTGTATATTCTGACACATAGCTTTTCTGCTTTGCCTGTTGTATCGTTCCAGATCTCTGTCAGCTTTTCCCTCATATCTTATATACAGAAAGGGAATGGGAAAGAAGAGAGAGTACATGAAATGTTTTATCACACAATGTTGTAACAAATACATAATTTGTTGCTTTTCATACAGAAAACAATTTTCCTGTTTCATTTTAATACTTTTAGGTCTCATTAGGTCGCTACATTTTCAGTAACGATTCCTTTTTAATACAAGTACAGATAATATATTACAGCTACAGATCAATTATTTGGATTCATTTATTTCTATCAATAAAAAAAAAAGGATATGTCAGAATTTGTGTTCAGTAATAACGGATTGTAGCCAAAGTTCCCCACCAGCAGTGGAAGAGAACCAAAGACAAAATGGACCCCCTCCCCCATATATCTTACATGTAGGCAGAAACTAAGAAGGGCAAAAGGGAAAAAGCTTTTTGCATGAATTAATCCATTTGCATATTGCTGGATGCTGCCCACATCCTAATGCGCACATGAAGTAACTTTTCTCAAAAACATTATGCCTTACTAGTTCCTTGGGAGAGTTAGATCCAGAAAACCATGAAGTTCCTTCTCAGTACTATTTGCTGGCTATTCACAAAGCAAGGTATTAAACTGAACCTGTAATTGTAGCCATGCTTATCACAGAACACATCTTACCAGATTTTAAAAAAGCATTTATTTATTTGTTGGATTTATATCTAGCCTATTTTAAATTCTGTATAACTCGAAGTGGTGTACATAATACTCCCTTATTTCCTCCACAAAAATTATGAGGTAGATTGGGCTGAGTACAATTGATTTATTAGTGAAATACAGTATGAAGCTACATGCTCTCCTGAAATAAATATCACCTTCTAGCATTTAAATATTTGATAGATGGAGTTTATTATATGAGCATTATAACAAAGCTGCATCTAAAGAAACTATCATTTTAAAAATATTAGCTCCCAACAATACATTGTTCTGCTTCTTCCTAAATCAGTTTTTTTTTAAATTTTAAAATAAGTAGGAAAGTTTTATGTATGCATTTATTTAAAAAAATTATTCCATTTGATTAATAAACATCTCTATATGACTTGGGGCATAATGAAAATGTTAATTCTATTTAATCCATAGAATTGCACTGCTGTTGCTATATTTTTTAGAATTTTAATCCAAATGACTAGAAATCCAACAAAATTTAAAATATACTGTTAGTGTTTGAACTCATATTAAATGAGTTGCTGGAATCCCTTATAATAAAGTAAAACACTACATATGTACTGTCTACTTATGTATGAAATATTTTAGGTATTGCCTGTTTAGCAAATGTTAATTATAGATGCAAAATCTGAAGTACAAATTTTATGCAAGCATTTATATATAAAAAAAGTATATGTTTACTTGTGGGAAAACTGAAAAAGCAAGCCCTCTAAATAATTAACAGTAATTTAGAAATTTAAAGTTCAAACTAAACATGCTTCCATTCTATTTCTGGAAATAAGGTTCCATATTATTTTTGAATATGGTGAATCAACCAGGATGGAAACTGCTGACCAGTTTTGACACAGAAGTTAAGTTCAACAATCTTACTTCTTTTTCTCTTCCTCACTCAGCGAGTTCCACATTGCTTCCATTTTCAGCAGTAGTTTTTCTGAGTTTACTTTAGCAATTTCACTCAGCGAATCAGGAGAATGGTCTTGAACAAAAAGCTCAAATGCTGACATGGATTTCCTGATAATCTTACTGCTAATTAAGTCATAGGCTGTAATCTGACCCATTTTATCTTTTATCACATTTGTTTTTTTAACAGTTTGATTGTTACTTTCTTCTTGAAGTTTTGCTGGGTCATCATTTTTCTTTTGAGGTCTTACTTCACTCATATTTGGAATTAAAATCTGAACAGGTTCCAGATTTTCTTCTCTGGAATTTTTAAATGCGTTCCCCAGACTCCATTTATCAGCAGTGACTTCAGAAGAATCTGCAGAGATTATGGCTCTTTCTCGTTTTCCTGCTTCTTGAAAACAGTAATTTCCTGAATCACTCTTCATGCTATTTTCAGATTGAATGTCCATTACAATATTGTTATCTAGATTAAATATTACCTTATTCTGTTGGTCTTGACATGGTACATTATTTGGTTGGTCATCCTGAAATCTATCATCATGAGAAGACTTATATATTGTTTGATTGCCAACTAATTTGTTTTTCTGTATATTACCATTTTGTATGTCATTACTAAGTGAGGACAGTGAAGTACAAACAGGTGGTTCTATACTTGTATGGGATTGGGTTATAACTTCTTGTTCAGCTTCATTAACAATGTCTCTTGAGGTACTGTCAGTTGTATTCATTTCATAAGACACAGAGCTACTTAATGGTCCATATAGTGATATCAAACTCTCTTCAATAGCAAGACAGACAGATTCCTAAAGAAGAATGCAAGAAATAATTCAGTAAATAACTATATATTACTTATTGTTGCAGAACAATTTATTTACCCTCAAGCTACAAGAATTTAATTTTGCCCTTTTTAAAATCAAAGCAATACTAAAAGACCATAGACTCAGGAGCAATTATTTTACTGTATCATCACATTAAAATCTCTATTATCTAATTAAATATTAAGAAAGAGAAAAGGACAGAAAGACTCTACCTTATTATGCACTAATACTTGAGATTTATCGGGTAGTAAATTGACATCCACAGCAGATGGAGGAACAGTAATGTTGATAAAGAAAATCGGGAACAAGCGATTAAAATCCTTGTGCAATATCATGTTATAGTACTGTTGAACAAGCTAAAATATTCATAAAAAAGAATAGAGTTAACTCAGTATTTCTAACTTTGAATTAAATACAATGCCAAATTATTGCTAGAATCTAATGGATTATTTTTCATCAACAAAACTGTGTGGGGAATATTTCCTTTCCCCATTGTAACCTCTCATGTATAAAGCTGCTCAAGAGGACCTACAGGGGTAGAAAGTGCTACAGCACAAGTAGACCTGTGCTGCTGCAATGCTGGATTCCATACTATACCTGTCTGTTTACTTATATTCTTGAGCATACATATCAAGAATTATAGTCACATATCTGGGTTGAGGAAAGAATATCACATCCCTAATAGGAACAAGTCAGCTTTTATTAGGATTCAACTATATGAAATCGTTGCAACAGAACCTTATTGCTGATAAAGTGACACACTACAAGAATGTAACAATATTTCACCTAATATGTTCTAAATGCACAATGCTGACTCAGTAGTTCCATGTGTTAAGAAAGGCAAATTATTGCACATTAGTAATTAGTGAGGAACAGACTGTATTTAAAAAGTTATTTGCACTGTATGAATGTGGGAACTCTTAATTTTATCTTAGGTTAAAGAGAAGGAGGAGGAGGAGGAACTAGGTAACTAATTTCAACAATTAAGAGTTGCCATCTCTATCCCACGCTACAGTGGAATTCAATTCTGAAACTGAAGAGAATTTCAAAACTTGTGATACAGGTTTGACGTTCTAATGTACACAGTTAAAACCTGAGTTCAAGTTTGCTATAGCTAACATTTGATCTAGACAAAATTTTGTAAATCACAGAAATAGGACTGAAAAGGCAGTACCTTGAGAATTTCCTTTTGATACACTGGTCGGCTATTTATAAAAATGAAACTTCTTTCTGAGCTTGAATGACCTGTCAAACATCTATCTGAATCAGGCTTTGGAACAAAGCCACTGAAAGATATCTATAATGATAATAAATATATTGTAAAATGATCATTCAATAACAGTGAACCATGTAACAACCCTTCTATGAATTATAAGGAAAGTCAGATTAGAAAACAAAAATTACTACAGATTTTGGTTACAGCTACTTCAAATAGTTTCTATAGCACGTTTCTTGAAATAAAATCAAAGCAACTTTGGTAAATGTGATAAATTGGTAAAATTAAAAAGCCATATAGACTTTTTTCAAGTATTTCCCATGTTATTTTTTGCTTTTCACTATTACTTATAAATCATAGAATCAAAGGATTGGAAGGGACCTTGGAGGGACCTAGTCCAACCATGCCAACTTTAGTTTCATTTGATCTCTTACCTATTCAACAATAAACTTGTTTTGGCTCACTTCCATTTCAGTTTCCTTTTTAAAAACAACAACAAAATAAGCCTTTTCTGTGCATTATTTCAAATACGCATATTTATATGTAGTTTTCTAAATATATCTATACACACACACATGCATGCATGCATGTATGTATGTGTGATAAATTTCTCAAGTTATATATATTTAATATATTGTACTTTTACAGTGTTAAGAATAAATACACACTTACATACCCATCACCCTATTCTCTTGGGATAAGCTATGTTATGCAAAGCAAAAAAAAAAAAAAAAAAGCTTGGGTGGTAGCCAATGGTACATGAAATATTGTCCATGGAAGAAAGAATGGATTCAACTAAATATCAACATCTCCTAGAACCTAATGTCCCAGAGTCAATGAAGAAACTGAAGCTGGAAAAAAAGATTATTTCAGCAATGCAAGAATCTGAAATATATCTCCAAACCATGAAGAATTTACAGGAAAGAAAGATAAAACATTTTGGAATGACTGCCATAGTCCCCGGACTTGATTATTAGTAAAAATCTACAAGGAGGTTTTCAATATGCAGTGCATGCAAGGAGATCCTAAGAATATTTCTGAGCTATAAAAATTCTGCAAGGAAGTATGAAGAAATAATTCAAAGCAGAACAGAAAAAAGCTGCTAAAGGCAACATTTGGAAGCTGTTATTTATACCAAAGGTGGTATTAACGAGTACTGAGTGAAACAGTGTCCAAACTTCTGCATCTGCCACATTTAATGTTTTATTTTGAAACTGTAAACAAATGCACATAGTTAGTATGCATTGAAATTTGCAGAAAGATGTGTTTGCACCATGTAGAGGTTTGTGTCAGCTTCTGATCACAAAAATATGCAATTTGACCTGGAGTGTCTAAACTTTTGCATACAGCGATAACTTCAAAACTGACTACTTTAACTATTTTATTCTAATACTATCTTTTTGCCAGGTGTTCAAGGCAGCATGTATTGGGATCCCATGTTGTCCCCAGAATATAAGTTTTATGAGGTAGGTTGTGTGGAGAGGGGGTTATTGGCTGAAACTCACCCAATCAGCTGGGGGTAGACTTGATTATAAGACTCCCAGTTCTAGTCTAACACGTCAACTGGTTGACTTCAGACACATAAATGAGATTTAGGGATTTATGGGTCTCCTGCAGGAAGAATGACTGTTTCCCACTAAGTAGTTTCTTCACTACTTTGCCTAGCAAAGATTTACTGTCTTTTGCACTATTTTTTTTTAAATATGTACTGTATTATATCTACCACCCAGTTCTAAATGGTCCTATTGATTTCAAGAGAATTAAAGTAAAGGTATTAATTAATTAATTTTACTTTTTACACCATCAGCTATCAAAATGTCCCAGTAATTATTTTAAAAATAAGTTGGAATTCTTCACCTGTTAAAAGCTTATTGAAAAAATGTGTCTCTCTCTTAAGGCCCTTTTGAAAACTAGCAGAGAAGTCAGACTTCTAAACACTGTATGGAGTACAGTGCAAAGGCTTTGGAAAAGGCTTAGCTGCTAGACTTCTGGGGGAGGTATGGCGAACTAAAGACAGCTCTGTGAAAGCGGAGCCGATGACCACAGCAAAGACCAAGGAACCAGTGACTAGACTGGTTCCTTGGGAAAGGATGGGAGACTGCCCACGTGCTCTAGACGGCTGCTCCTTGTGAGGAGACAGCAGGACAGCAGTTTCCCATGGGTTTGAGTGCCGGAATCATATATTAGAAAGCATTCCTTCAGGTGACCCAGGTTCAAGATGTTTAGGAACTTAAAAATAATACACCACAGCACACGTGGAAAAAATAAAGACAAGCCGGTCTTTGGGATTGTTCTGCTAGATTCTTTGGGGGATTTTTGATTAGTATGTTTCAAGCTTTTCAGTCAATTTATTGAATTATGGATGTTTTAATGTTTATATTATTGTGAAACCATCACTCAAGCAAAGAAAGCATGTTTTAAATGACAACAAATTTAAATAATATTATGTTAAAGTAACATTGGGAAGAAATAATTTATGTAAAGGTTTAGAAACTTACCTCCAGATCTTCACATTGCTGCTGAAAAGGTACCATGTTCTTTATAACAGCAGGCCCCACTACTTCCATGAAAGCCATTTTATGATCCAGTACCCTGGTCTTCTGCCATATGATTGTCTGAAAGCCAAATTTATAACATTAAATTGAAATGTAGATAATAAGAACAAGACCTACTCACAAACATGGATACAGAATGGCATGCTTGTCCTGGATTTTTAACATTCTGTTCCTAACATGTACTTTCTTATGAGTACAGCATACACTGTTGGTCCTTCTGTACATATTGCTGTAGCAACCAGGCTGTTTCTCTTGAGTTTCTTACCTGTTTGTTGTCTAGTAACAGATTTTTAACCACTGGGAGGTCTACAAATGTACAATTGTATAACCCTTAAAAACAGCCACAATAATGTTAGTTTCTTGATTCACAAGTACCATCGGTGTGACTTGATAAAGAGTTTAGTCAGCACATTCACTACTTTTTGAAAAGAGAAATTAATGAAACTGGAAACTGAATACCAGAAAATGAATATGACATAACAATATTTAAAACCCCAACAGCTGAATGCTAGTATTTTGCATACCTTGAAATGCATGCAGATAGAAATCTTACACAATGCTAGTAATTGAATTACTACATAATCAGTCATTTTCAAATTAAGATAAATTTTAGTGTAATAGTCCAGAAACAAAATTTATACCCAATTCTACCTCATTAAGAAATTGATAGAGATGAAATTCATGTTCACTTCATAATAAACCAAGTTTACAATGCATAAAATACAGAAAAGCTTTATAGTATTTGTTTAAAGCATGTCATTTAACTTACAATCTGTAAAAACAAAATTTCTTGCTGAGATTTACTGTAAAAAAGGTTTTGATCATCTTTATAAAAGTATTGTCAAACAGATACAATAGCACAAAATAGTCAAAGTTAATGGAATTGCATACTCACTGCTTTCCATTTTTTCTTCACTTTAGTATTTATTATAATCCTTATATGGGAATAAAGAAAAATAAAGTGGCATTTGGCAGTTTTTGTACAAATCTGAATGAAATTTACATAGGACACCTTAAGCAACCTATGTCAAATAACCTGTTGCCATAAAGATCAGAAGAAAACAAAATGACTTTAATCAAGGTAAGTTATTGTTGTGTGTTCTATTTGCAACACACAAATTCATTGTATCAATTCATTATTGGTAAAAAATATTCATATGCAGAAGAAACATTTACATTCCTTTCACACAGAAATTCTCAATTTTAATGTCTTTGGAATGGTACAGCAGTAGTAGTACATGCATACAAATCCAATGGATCTACTTTTCAATCTATAGAGATTAGTTTTATTAATTAATTAAACATATTTATACAGCCGCCCATCTCACACAAGGTGACTCTGGGCAGTGTACAACAATTAAAAAAATACATAAAAACAACTACATATAAAAAACTGTAAAAACACACAGAACAGGAAGGGATAAAGTAAGGGAGCCATTGTAAAATCTCCCCAGTCCCCTGGGAGCCCCAGGCCTGATCACATAGCCAGGTCTTGAAGGACTTGCGGAATGTTAAGAGGGATGGAGCTAATCTCACTTCCGGGGGGAGAAGATTCCACAAGGCAGGCGCCACAGCAGAGAAGGCCTGCCAACCGGGAACCGCCAAATGTAATTCTCTAGCAGACGGGATCCACAGCATGCCTTCTCTGCCAGATCTGATGGGACGGGCAGATGTAATCGGGGAGAGACAATCCCTCAAGTAACTTGGCCCCATGCCATGAAGCTTTAAAGGTCAAAACCAGCACCTTGAATTGGACCCGGAAGCAAACTCGCAACCAGTGCAGCTTGCAAAGCAGAGGTGTAATGTCTACCACCCTAGGGGCACACATAACAGCCTGCACTGCTGCATTTTGCACCAGTTGAAGCTTCCGGATACTCTTCAAGGGGAGCCTCATGTAGAGCACATTACAAAAATCCAAATGGGAGGGTCCAAGGGCATGAGTGAGTGATTAGGTCCCTCTGATCTAGGAATGGGCGCAACTGGCGCACAACACGAAGCTGTGCAAAGGCCCTCCTAGCCACGACTGCCACCTGCTCTTCAAGCAGGAGTCATGAGTCCAGGAGGCCCCCAGACTGTGCACCAGGTCTGCCTGGGGCAGTGCAACCCCATTCAGTACCAAAGATGGCATAGCCCTAGCACCAGAAGGCCCCAGAACCCACAGCCACTCAGTCTTGCAGGGTTCAGTTGAAGCCTGTTGTTCCCCATCCAGACCCCCACAGCCTCCAGGCACCGGGATAAGACATTCACAGCATCACTTAATTAGCCAGGGGCAGAGATGTATAATTGGATATCATCAGCATACTGATGATACCTCACCCCATGGTGACGGATTGAGCTCACCCAGCAGCCTCATGTAGATGTTAAATGGGGGGAGCACCGAACCCTGTGGCACCCCACATAACAGAGGCCAAGGGCAGGATCTCTCCTCCCCAACCACCACCAACTGGAATCGGCCCTGGAGAAAGGAGGTGAACCAGCACAACACAGTGCCACCCACCCCCAATCTTCTGAGCCAATCCAGAAGGATACCATGGTTGATGGTATCGAAAGCTGCTGAGAAAGCTGTCAAGTAGGGCAAGGATGGATGTAGAACCCCCATCCTGCCTAGTTTTCCTGCATGAAACAAAACAGTCTGTGTATTTATTTATTTAGTGTATGGTGTACAATGCCAGGGAGTCTACAATGTTATACACGGTAGATGTTCTGATGCCAGCAACTGCTAGTTCTTTGTTGCACTGGTGTACCACAAGAGGGCAAGCTAGCTTTGCACCAGCTGGCCAGCAGTGTTCCTAGGGAAGTCAGCTCATCCGGGGCTTTTTCCTTCTTCACCAATCCTTTCACCAATCGCATCCAGGCAGATCCAGCACTGATTCCTGCTCCCCGTGCTGCCAGCGTTTCCCCCCCACCGAAATGGAGGCACCTATTTATCTATTTGCAGATGGTATGCTTTTGAACTGCTAGGTGGGCAGGAGCTAGGGGCGAAATGATGGGAGCTCACTTCCGTCATGCGGAGCTGGGCTCGAACCGTTGGAGTGTCGACCATTTCTGGCCAGCAAACTCCAGCGTCATTAAGCCGCTGCACCACTGCGTCCCCCACAGTCTGTGTATGATTGAAGTTAAATCAGCAGTCAGGTCATTACCAAGACAGAAGGCTACAGGAAATGATGGAATATCTACAGAAACATGGCAAGCAACAGAAAAAAAATTAGTAAAGGACCTAACCAAGCTATGCTAGCAAATCTGGAGAATGACACAATCATCAAGAGATTGGAAGAGGTAAATCAACAGTCCAATACAAAAAAAAAAAAAAAAAAAGACTTTAACAGAGTGTGCAAGTTATCATACAATATTCTTAATTTCATACACAAGCAAAATAAGATTTAGGATCATCCAATGCAGATTAGAGCTGTACATGGAAAAGGAGATGTCAAATGTTCAAGCTGGCTTTAGAAAAGGGCAAGGAACACAAGACATTATTGCCAATGCACGCTGGATAACTGGAAAAAACCAAAGAATACAAAAGTATGTTGTTGTGTGCTTCATTGATTATAGAATGGCCTTCGATTATGTTGATCATGTCAAGCTATGAAATGTCCTTAAAAAAAATGAGAATCCCAGAGCATCTCATTGTTTTCGTGTGAAACCTATATACAAATCAAGAAGCCACAGTAGAGGCAGAACGTAGAGAAACTGACTGGTTTCAGGTCAGAAAGAGTGAGGCCAGGCTGTACACTCTCTTATTTATTCAATCTGTATGCAGAATACATATTGAGGAAATCTGGATTAGAAGAAGATGAATGTGGTTTTAAAATTGGAGGAAGAAATATCAATAACCAGTACTATGCTGATAACACTATTCTGATAGATGTGAAAATGCAAATGATCTGCAAGCTCTAGTAATGAAAGTAAAGGAATACAGTGAAAAAATGGATTAACATTAAATATAAAGAAGATAACAGGCCCAGCAAGCAGGCTTAGAAGTGAGAGAAATTGAAACACGATTGAGTTCTCCCTTTTAGGAGACTTCCTTTTATTAATAAAAAGGAACCAGCACTTAAGAAATATTCTGCAGGCTAACTCTTGGTATAATAGCCATGAAGGCCTTAGAAAAGATATTCAGATGCCAGGATCAGAATCATGCAGGCAATGGTTTTCCTGCAACACCATGGAAGTGAAAGTTGGACTCTGAAGAAGCAGGATAGAAATAGTTTTGATGCTTTAGAACTTTGCTTTTGGAAAAGATTCTTGAGAATACTGTGGATAGCCAAAAAATTCCCAAGGATCACCAAACAAATCAACCCAGAATTTTCATTCAAGGCACAAATGACCAGCCTCAAATTAACACACTTTGGACACATTAAGTGAAGACAGGGGTTTTTTTTGGAGAAGTCTATATTGCTGGGATAGGTGGAAGGAAAGAGAAGAAGAGGACAATGAGCAGCAAGGTAGATGGATTCAATTACAATATCAGTAAGTGCAACTTTGGAAGACCTGAAGAACCAGGCTAGAGAAAATCTGTATGATTGCTAAGAGGTAACACCAATTTGATGGCACATAATCAATCAATCAATGTATGGATAGGCTTCAGAATCACTGAATTTTCCTTCCATTCCAGAGAACTCCCAGTAAATCAATTTGGAGTTGCCAGTAGGGTTCCTGCATATGCAAAATCTCCTATACATGTGATTAGTGCAACTGGACAACGGAACATCATGCATGATACACAATCTACACACTTTAAAATTGAGATGTAATGTAATATAATTTAAAATTATGCCAGAAAGGAAATAATAAAGTCCTGCAATCTTTTGACAATTGAAGTAATTGTTTGGCAGAAATAGAACTATGGGTCAAACTATAGATTAAAAATATTAATATTTAAATATTTAGTTAAATTTAGTTTAGTTAATAATTTAGATTGCATCTAGACTAAGATGCATGTGACACAACTCATAGCAAGCAAAAAAAAAAACAGGCAAACTCTGAAGCATGACAACCTGTTAAATACAAAGCTCATAAAACAGATGCAGTTAATTTCCATAAACATTTATATTTACTTTTTAATCCTGGGTTGGTAGCATTTCTAATTAAGATTCATAGTCTTACTGAATTTTTAATATCTTGATAAAATTCATTACGATTCTTCAACAGGTTTCCTGCACTGTTTGATTTATAACCTTGATTATACTCTAAAATTATTCTATAAATACATTCTCACACACCCCTGTATTTTCTAGATCATATAAACCTGGGAACCATGATGAGCCAAGAATGAATCTGACTCTAGGCACTATGATGACACTGCAAAAGTACTCTATCAAAATATACTATTACATACAGACCATCTTAGGTTTTGTCAGAGCTAGCCAAACATATCTTGCCTTCTCTCTGTTTCATTGAAGATTATAAGAACTGAAAGTTTACAAAATCTTAATATTGATTTTGCTCAATTCTGTTTTCTTCCATGTAAGATGCTGAGAAGCTGTGGCATATCTACCACAAGAACAAATACCTGCTCCTCCTACATTAATAAGTCCTAAAACCTTATTTGGGATTCCAACTGGAAATGTTACTTTAGCTCAGGGTTTCTCAACCGGGGTTCCACAAGGGGTCACTAGGGGTTCCCTGGGAGATCACAGTGATGAGCAGAGATTGATCAAAATCCCTCCAACCTCCAACACTGGGTTGGCCTGTCGGAGCGTGTGCGAACCCCAGGCATAGGCAATTGTGTGCAAGTGGGGAGACAAGCAAAGTGCGAGCTGAGGAGGGGTGCTTGGAAATGCAATGGCAGAGCAGCAGCTGGTGCTGTGCCGCTCAGCCACAGCCATGTGCGTGAGAGAGAGACACCACCAGGGCCTCCCCGCCTGCAGCATGGGGCTCTTCTTGCTGGCACTCAACTGCCTTTCTGCAGGCTCAGCAGCCTGGGGGGCTCTGTCTTGGGGTGGGCACCGATCTGGGGCTGGGCTGGGCAGCAACAGCAGCAGGAGCCACCCACAAAGGCGGGGGTGGAAAGGGATGGTGGTGGAGGAGGCTTTGGCATCAGGGTGCCAAGAGTTCAGGAGAGGAGTCCAAATATTAAGGGGAGGGGAGTTGGAGGTTGCAAGGCGTGAGCCCTCCTCTAGTTTTACAAGGGATCCTTGGGAGAGGAGGTGAAAAGGGAGTCAAGAAAGGAGAAGCTAGATTTGGGGAACAAGGTGCTGGTGGTGTAGCAAGAGGAGAGGAGGCTGGCTGACCTGACCCACCATGCCAGCATCATCTGCATCCCTGCAATGCATTTTGCAGTTATGATACATGACACATTTGATATATCACCTAAAAACTGTACACGCCCTTAAAAGTAGCCCAAACTAGCAAAAACAAAACAAAACTGCAACCCACAAATGCCAAAAATGTCCTACAACTGATTTCCAAAACTCAAGTTTGGCCCAGAATTGAGTTTGTGCAGCAAAAAACAAGCACAAGTTTCACATTAAAGAGGTAAGTTTCATTCTTTGTTTTTAGTTTAAGAACACTGTTAATGCATATATCCAGGCCTACACATGAAATGAATATAATAATTTTGTAACTTCTGGCCTATATTTGAGCTGGAATGTGCAGGGGTTCCCCGAGGCCTGAAAAATATTTCAAGGGTTCCTCCATAGACACCCCGCTGATTCAATGTTTTACGTACTGTAGACTCATGAACACAGATGTTAGCCAGGTCCAATGATGCCTTCAAATCTTTGGCTGTCACTCAGGGTTGTTTCTTTACCTCACTGATGAGTCTTCATTGTGCTCTTGGGGTCATTTTGACTGGGTGCCCACTTCTTGGTAGAGTAGCCACAGTTCCAAAGTGTCTCCATTTGTAGATCGTTTGCCTAATTGTAGACTGGTGAATTTCTAAGGTCTTTGAAATCACTTTGTAACTCTTTCCAGCTTTATGTAAATCAACAATTCTTGATCGTAGATCCTCTGAAAGCTCTTTTTGGCGAGGCATGGTTCACATAAGCACATTCTTCTTGTGCGGAGCAAACTCAAAAAGTTTGAGTGGTTTTTATCAGTCAATGTACTGTAGCTCTAGTCCACACCTCCAAGGCTTAACAAGACTCCAGGTATGCTAACACCTGACTCCAATTAGCTTTTCTGAGGTCAACTCAAGGGTTCACATACTTTTTCCACTAGTACTATGAGGCTTTTATGGTTGTTCTCAATAAAGACATGAAGGATCAGAATTGTTTCTGTGTTATTATTTTAGGCACATTATATTTGTCAATACTCTTGACTTAGATGACGGTCAGATCACATTTTATAACAAATTAATTGTGATGGACTGGAATGGAGGAAGGGGGGTGAAAACAGTGCTCTCGTCTCCAGAGCAACGCTCTGGAGATAAGCGGAGAAAGCTGGCGCATCCCTAAACATTCCAGAAGATAGTAGAGAGTTGTGCCTGGGAACTACTGGTCAGTCTGAAAAGATTCTGTAAATAAGCGCTAGCTAATAAACCTTGCTGATTGAACCTACACGGTCTCCAGGAGTTCCTTGGGCTAGGCCTGACATTAATGCAGAACACCATGAAATTCCAAAAGGTTCACATACTTTTTCTTGCAACTGTAACTATACCCTAGATTCAGGGACATCCCATATAACATATAACACATATAAGTATTTACTGGCCTATACCAATTCCCTTAAGTAGAAGCAGACTTTGTAAAAGATAAACATCCATGGCAGTTCCTCTTATAATAGATAATATTTCACAATTGTATTTAGTACTGAACTACACAATACATTTTCTCATTTAACTATTTATATGCATAACAAATCTAAGCTATTAATTTGTTGTACATAAAAAAAACAAACACCTGAATCATAATGAATTGTATATACTGATGGGAAAGTTTGAAAATATATTCGTGCTGACTGAGCTAATTTTTTTTCTTATTTTCAGCGAAAAGAAATCTAGTTTTTCTACCACAAAATTGTATTCCAACTTAAGTTTACAGGTAGTCCTCACTTAACAACCATTTGTTTAGCGACCATTTGAAGTTATAACAGTGCTAAAAAGTGACTTATGACCGGTCCTCACATTTACAACCATTGCAGCATCCCTGCGGTCACATGATCAAAATTCAGGTGCTCGGCAACCAGCTCATACTTATGATGTTTGCAGTGTCCTAGGGTCACATGATCACCATTTGAGACCTTCCCAAGGGGCTTCTGACAAGCAAGGTCAATGGAGGAAGCGGGATTTGCTTAATGACCGTGATTCACTTAATGACCATGGTGATTCGCTTAATGATTGCCACAAAAAAGGTCGTAAGATCAGATCCGATTCACTTAACAACTGCCCCTCTTAACAACCAATTTTCTGGTCCCTATTCTGGTCATTAAGCGAGGACTACATGTATCTAAAACACGTTCATCTTTCTCCTTACAGGAGAAATGATTCTTCTGAAGATAATTTGGAAAGAAAAATACAGTTCAGTCATTAATTTATTACCCAAAAATGTAAGAACATTTATCTAACACTTAATATAATTTCACTGTGGATTTGCTATATGATAGCCTACAGCTTAAGTGTATAGTCTGAGCTCCTGAAAACCTTGGGTACAACCCAAAAAAGCCTTCAAAAATTGCAAACTATTTTTGTCATTTTTAATGTGATAAAAATATTAAGTTTATGACTTGGACCACCCACTTCTTTTCCTGGAATATAGTGCCTGGCACACCAAAGGCTCAGTATATTGCATCCTAGAAAAGAAGCTATTTTCTACATTTTGTTTCATAGGAAGCCCTGTGAACACTTCAACAAGTAATCCAATAGATATTAACATTTATGTACCATGCTAAGACATACATCCTAATTTAATTCACCAGAATTGACAGGTGGTTTATGAAACTGATTCTTTTTTTCCTGGAGACAACTAACCATAGTTTCTAGCTTAGGTGAAGCAGAAGGATGCCTAAGCATAGCTTCCTGGTTTTCCTCACTGTTGACACAAAAGGAGGAGTGAATGGGCAACAATTATTCATATTGCACAATCCTGATTTCCTAAACAGGTTCTTAATTTTTTGCTTGGCATTAAGTGGAATTAAGGATCTTATCCTAACCCAACTCAACTTGCAATGTACTCCAGGGTAAAAATATCTCACACTTTTTATGTGTGTAAGAAAGCCAATTCTAGGCAAGACAGATTATTTAAGAGGCCAGATCTAGTCCACAGACTAGATATGTTAAATTTAAAACAGGCCATACCTGTTTTAAAAGTACTAATTTTAGAACCTTGTGTTAAAAAGTTACAAGCAGATGAGACCATGTGCACTACTGAAAGCTAATGCCTGATGAAAAATAATACTATCATCAGGAGTTGTTTGGATCCATAGAAGCACTGCAAAGTACTTGTAAATTCCAAAGATGAATTCAATGTCCTCAATTAATATGCAATTATTTTTTTTTAAAAAATGTTGCTTCTTAGCATACCTGTTACAAATCTCAGTCACAGCACAACATGCTATCACCTGGGACAACAGTAAATCTTTGTGTCTGCTCTGTAGAATTTGAAAATTAATTTTCCTACTGGATTTTCCCACTGTCAGTGCTAACAGAAACTGCCAAGATTGGCAGACTCAGGTTTCTCCTTGCTCATCTGAACCCTTCTTTTGAAAGGAGAGGTATTCTGGGGAAGCAGATGACAGAAAAGATTTGGACAGATGAAACAGCTAGTGAAAGAGACTACTAGAGATCCAAAGTCTAAAGGAGTGCAGACTATTGAGCCATCATATGAATAATCCTGGCAAAGTTAAGCAAAAGCCAATCACATCCTACTAGAAATTGAGACTCCCCTGTCCCATAGCATAGGAAATAAAGTAAACAACACTAACATGAAAAAAGATGTTCTGCTTGTTATATTTTGATTCAAAAGAAAACACAGTGAAGACTTTCAAGGCCAAAATATTATGTGCCATCAAGTCAATATTGACTCTTAGAAACCATTTAGCTAGATTTTCTCTACATTTATCTATCTCCAACCTGGTCTTTCAATGCACCATCACTAATGTAAATGAGTCCATTCACCTTACTGCTGTTCATTCTCTTGAATTTTATGGCCTTCTGATCCCACTATATACAATTTCCTATTCTCTGTTGGTTTATATATATATGCTAATTTATTATATTCATGCAGCTAATGATATAGATTTCAGTTTGGTAGAATAACAATAATTCAGAGGCCAGGGTGTGTCTATACCTACAAAGATCAAAACAGTGTGAGCAATGGTATTCCCTGTGACACTCTATGGAAGTGTCTATATCTACAAAGATCAGAATAGTGCAAGTAATGGTATCCCCTAAAACACTCTATAGAAGCAAAAGTTGGACTCTGAAGAAGGTATAGAAAGACTATGATGCTTTTGAACTTTGGTGATGGAAAAGACTCCAGAGAATACCACTGATAGCCAAGAAAACAAACAAATGTATCACAGAACAAATCAATTTAGTGTCCTCGCCCAAGGCACTAAGGACTAGGCTCAAATTAGCATATTTTGACTGCCTTATGTGAACACATAGCATTCTTGAGAAGTCTATAATGTTGGGGAAAGTGGAAGGAAAGAAAAGAGGAGGACGACTAGCAACAAAGTAGATGAACTCAGTGAAAGCAGCAATGGGTACACTGATGGAAGACTTGAAGGGCCAGGCTAGGGACAGCTCATCCTGGAGAAAGTCTTTCTATGCAGTCACTAAAAGTCGACATTGCCCTGATGGCATATGATCCATAAAAACTTTATTCTTTCGCCCATTCAAAATCTGTTATCATCCAAAAATGCAAAAGACAGAGTGGGGATTAATCACACTTCAAGAGTCAGCTGTTCCATAATGCCAGGGCTATGACTGAGAAGGTCTGCATCTAGGCTATCATCCCTTCTACTTCTAAGCATCCTTTAACTCCAGAACTTTAAATGGGATCCGGAGAACTTTTGGCAGTCACTACATGTCCATAGCACAGAGGTTGTACTGCTAAAGCAATATTTATACACCACTATCCAGACTGCTGCATTCTGAACTAACAAGAGTTTCTGAGATCTCCAAAGACAGACCCACAGAGAGTACTCTATGGTAGTCTTACTGTATGGTAATAAGGACTTGAGGCTCTGCTGTAAGGGGCAAAACTGGTACACCGACTTCAGCTGGGCAAAGGCTTCCGTGACCACAGCCTCCACTTGGAGTTCAAGCAGAAACCATGTCCAGGAGAACCCACAAGCTGTGGACCTACTCCCACTGAAAGTCAACACAGACCCATAAAATGCAAACTGCATACCTGTCTTGCAAAAAGTCTATTTAAATTTGTTCTGTCTCATCCAGTCTCTCAGAGCTTCCATACACTAAGGACCTCCACTATATTACTGGCCTGGTGTGAAGTGGCAATGTATAACTAGATATTTTCAACATAGAGATGATGCTTCATCCCAAACTGATGGATGAACATTCCTAGCAGTTTCATATAGATGTTAAGTAATATGGATGGACAGGACTTGAGATATCTTACACTGGAACAACCGCAACCTTGACTACTCCCCTCCCATAATTATGAACTGAGACTCCCCACTCAGGAAGAAACACCATAAAGAGCACACTCCCTCCTTGCAGGCAGTCCAGAAGGATATCATGGTTGATGGTACTGAACACTACTGGGAGATCTAACAAGTCTGAACCCTAATTGGGAGGGATTCAAATACTCTGCTTCATCTAGGGCTCTCTATGCCCCACTGCATTCTCTAAAGCTTCTTCCCAAAAAGGGAAGACTGGAGACAGGGTGAAGTTATCTAACATGACTGGACTGAAAAATAACCTCTTCAGGAGTGGACACATTATTGCCTCCATCAAGGCAGATGGTACCACTTCCTCTCCCAAAGAGGCACTGATCATGTACTGTATCCAACTGGAAATCCCCACTTAGTTACCAGAAGGAGCCAAGTAGAACATGGATCTAACCCCCAGACAGCAGAACTCATACGAAAGAAAACCGTGTTCACTTCCTTGGATTCCACAAACTCAAAACATTCTCAGGTGACTTTGCAAGTTTTTGCCCCAAACTACTGATTATATTCTGTCCAAGTGGTATCTAACCCTGAGCAAGTACAAGTGATTTATACAAAAAGAATCTCACAAATACAGTCAGGTTCAGAAATATTGGGACATCGACACAATTCTAACATCTTTGGCTCTATACATCACCACAATGGATTTGGAATGAAACAAACACAATGTGCATTAACTGCAGACTGTCAGCTTTAATTTGAGGGTATGTACATACAACTCAGGTGAACGGTGTAGGAATTACAACAGTTTGCATATGTGCCCCCCACTTGTTAAGGGACCAAAAGTAATGGGACAGAATAATAATCATACATCAAACTTTCCCTTTTTAATACTTGGTTGCAAATCTGTTGCAGTCAATCACAGCCTGAAGTCTGGAACACATAGACATCACCAGACGCTGGGTTTCATCCCTGGTGATGCTCTGCCAGGCCTCTACTGCAACTGTCTTCAGTTCCTCCTTGTTCTTGGGGCATTTTCCCTTCAGTTTTGTCTTCAGCAAGTGAAATGCATGCTCAATGGGATTCAGGTCAGGTGACTGACTTGGCCATTGCATAACATTCCACTTCTGTCCCTTCAAAAACTCTTTGGTTGCTTTTGCAGTATGCTTTGGGTCATTGTCCATCTATACTGTGAAGCGCCGTCCAATGAGTTCTGCAGCATTTGGCTGAATGTGAGCAGATAATATTGCCCGAAACACTGCAGAATTCATCCTGCTGCTTTTGTCAGCAGTCACATCAATAAATACAAGAGAACCAGTTCCACTGGCAGCCATACATGCCCACACCATGACACTACCACCACCATGCTTCACTGATGAGGTGGTATGCTTAGGATCATGAACAGTTCCTTTCCTTCTCCATACTCTTCTCTTCCCATCACTCTGGTACAAGTTGATCTTGGTCTCATCTGTCCATAGGATGTTGTTCCAGAACTGTGAAGGCATTTTTAGATGTCGTTTGGCAAACTCTAATCTGGCCTTCCTGTTTTTGAGGCTCACCAATGGTTTACATCTTGTGGTGAACCCTCTGTATTCACTCTGGTGAAGTCTTCTTTTGATTGTTGACTTTGACACACATACACCTACCTCCTGGAGAGTGTTCTTGATCTGGCCAACTGTTGTGAAGGGTGTTTTATTCACCAGGGAAAGGATTCTTCGGTCATCCACCAGAGTTATTTTCCGTTGTCTCCCGGGCCTTTTGGTGTTGCTGAGCTCACCGGTGCGTTCCTTCTTTTTGAGAATGTTCCAAACAGTTGTTTTGGCCACGCCTAATGTTCTTGCTATCTCTCTGATGGGTTTGTTTTGTTTCTTCAGCCTAATGATGGCTTGCTTCACTGATAGTGACAGCTCTTTGGATCTCATCTTGAGAGTTGACAGCAACAGATTCCAAATGCAAATAGCACACTTGAAATGAACTCTGGGCCTTTTATCTGCACATTGTACTTGGGGTACTGAGGGAATATCACACACCTGGCCATGGAACAGCTGAGAAGCCAATTGTCCCATTACTTTTGGTCCCTTAACAAGTGGGGGGCACATATGCAAACTGTTGTAATTCCTACACCGTTCACCTGAGTTGGATGTACATACCCTCAAATTAAAGCTGACAGTCTGCAGTTAATGCACATTGTGTTTGTTTCATTCCAAATCCATTGTGGTGGTGTATAGAGCCAAAGATGTTAGAACTGTGTCGATGTCCCAATATTTCTGGACCTGACTGTATGTCACAGCAGTATGCAGGAGAATCATTCCACTTACTCTTCCTGAAAACATTCTGGGTAATCTTGAACAGAATGCTGCTGATGCAATAAGCACAGAGAAGTATACCACTTTGCTGCTCTTAATATCACAGTATAGACCTTAATATACCATGTACCTCTGATCATATACAGTATTTGTCTTCTACTATTGTCACTCTAAGCATTTCTCCTGTCACTTCACCTCCTGGAGCTTCCTGACAAGCACCAGGAAATATGTTGGTCTGCACGCTGTCCCTCTCCAGATGTCCTGTTGTCAACCTAGCATGTAATCTGAAGGGCAGGAAGGTGATAGAGCACATCACTCATCACTCTCAAAGCTCCTGCCTCATCGCATCATCCCTCTCTCTTTGCACCCATCTAGCACTTGGATTAAGAAAGAGTGGATATTAAAATCCTGTGTGTCCTACAGAAGATGTCTCCAAGACAAGCTGTAGATGATAGATACATCATAGGAAACGCGGTGCTGCTTTACAAGGAATTCAAATCCAAATGGCAATTCTTGTTCAGTGAAATAAGAGCAACAAGGAAATATCATAGGAACAGGAGCATTTCCTGCTTGTCTTTTCCTATGTGAAAGAGGAAAACTGACTGCTACCGTAGTATAATGCTCAAGAATTAATATTTGTGTAACCAAACACAGGAGTAGGCAAATACAAAACATGAGAGAATCCACAAGTTTCTTCAATTCTTTCTGATGGTATTTGTCACTGATGAAAAGGAGTCTGCTCTTTTCCACAGGATTTTAAAATAACTAATATACCCTAGAAGGTCTAAAGACATACATTTCCACATTTTACAGTGAACATACTGTATACACAAGCAGCTGATACAATTTTCTGCTGTAAATGCTATACTGCTGTTTGAAAAATGTGATGGATGAGAAACAAGATGACTCAAGGAACTGGTAATAGGATACAAAAATGTCACCTTTAGGTCAGCACTTCACATTCAACCTGTTGGGGGGGGGTGTTGTTGTTACATTAAATATTTAACAGCTGAGAGACAGTAAGATGAGTTGGTCTCAGTCATTTCCTAGCAGACAGGTGTCCATCTTCTCCACATACACTTACTAATCAATAAGATTTTCCTATGCTAGTAAACAAGCTTCCTCTTTCCCTTTTCACATAGACAGGCACATTCTCATTTTTTTCATGCAAAACATTCCCATTAACGCTATTTTAGTAGGGCCCTGTGGAAAGCGCCTAAAATCTTGGTATTTCTGTCTGTGTTAAAATATCTACATGACATCAGAAATCCAGTTGTTATAGATAGCCTCAAGCTGCCATTTCAATTTGTTATATCATTTCAAAAGGAAAAAGGCTTGACAACACAGTTGTACAAATAACCTTTCATAGGCTCCCATTTTGGAATGGACTGATAATGCCAACATTAATCCTGCTATTCTTCACACTTACAAAATATAAGTAGTCTGGTACAATCCTTGTGTGCACCCAATCATCACTGCTATCAGCTCTAGTAATTCTAGCATGAAACATCTCTTCTCATTCCCTGTTCTAGATATTTCAACCAGCCACTGAAGACACTGGGCCTCAACTGCTCATTGTTAAATCAATATGAGTAATATTCTGCAGCTAATTATATTTTAAAATGCAACTGTGGCTCTTTCCACATATACTAAGCAGGTGAAGAATTATAGCTGAATGGCAGAACACAAACCTCCCATTCATAAATTCTTAGATGCAGTCCTTGATGCTTCCCCTTACAGATTTCAGACAGCAAGACAGCAATAAAACAGACAGAACTGGCTACAAAGATTAAAAGTTTAATTCTGTAAAACATAACTTAATATAATCATATACAAACTTTACAGATACTGATGCACTCATACTTCTTTTAGGTATCCTCTTTCCTCTCATTCCTTTATTATTGTTGCCACCACCATTCTTGGTGTGATTGAAAACTAGATGAATGTGCTAGAGCACATTATCCTCTTTCATCTTACCAAGTTTCTTTTATGCCCACTATCCAATGCATCTAAAATTTAGGTGAAGAAAGCCTGGCTTCCTAGCAGATGATGATGATGGTGGTATGTCATCAAGACTGTCTAAATATCCATTCAGCAATGAAAAGGTTGTTATACAGGTAGTCCTTGCTTAGCGACTACCCTGCTTAGAGACTGTTTGAAGTTATGATGGCACTGAAAAGTAACTTTACAACTGGTCCTCACACTTATGACCGTCGCAGCATCCCCACAGTCATGTGATCAAGATTCGGGCACTTCGCAACCACTGGGCATTTACAACAGTCACAATGCCCCACTGTCACATGATCACCATTTGCATGCTTCATAGCCAGCTTTTGACAAGCAGTCAATGGAGAAGCCAGCAGTAAAATGGCAAGTTGCGGTCATGTGATGTCTAGCTTAATGACCACATCACTTAGAGCTGCTGGTCCCAAATGTGGCTGTTAAGGGAGGACTACTTAAAGACAGAACAGGGTCCCTCTAGTTCCTGCAGCCTCACAAATATCCAAATTTAACCTAGGAGACCCTTTAGAACATACTGGGGAGATGGGATTGCAAGAGAAGAGGAATAAAAGGAATTGTCTACTTGTGAGTCACTGAATAGAAGACAATGAAAACTCCAATTCATGTGATATAATTCCTGTGATCAGCCTCCTTCTCTAAATTATATTGAAGTAAAACATAATTGTGGTGTAATCTATCACAATTGGTAGGAATTGTTCCTTAGCTCTAATGCATAAAGAACAGGTAAGAACTCCAGGATATTCAATAATCATGATTGGTATTGGTTGATCAGAGAGAACATTATTCTGTTTCCTCACCCCATCCCCATTCATTACATACTGACAACCTGTTAAAGAATCTAGAAATTAAAGGCACTGTGTGCTTTTATGCCCCCCGCTTTTTCCCCCTAGATTGACAAACCATAACAGATTGCTCTTGGCTTTCTTTAAAAGTATTTGACTTTTCACTGCATTATATTAAAAGAAAATGGATAAATAATTTATATTTTTTCATTTTTAAACACACAGTATTGCCTTTTTCTCCAATTCATTTATTTTGTGGACAGTATAAGTTTAGCAATCTACTTGATATTTTCATACTGTTGAACCTGAAAACCTGGGACAATTATATTTTTTCTTAAGAGTGTTTTGTTTTGTATTAGCATTAAATAATGATTTGCTTAACAGACAATCTTTGATGAACTATTGCCATTTTGACATCTTGGATTAGGTTGTGTGTTATCTTTTTGTGAAGATTTATTCTACCAAGACATTCTTTGAATAGTGATCATGTTGATACTCCTGCCAGTATGGTTATGTTAGAAAGAAGCATTTTTCCTCTTTCATCAGCATGTTCCTTGAAAGCAAATTGAATAATGAGATGAACAAAGGGAGGTCATTTCTTACAATATTTGTTATGGCGGGTTTTTTTTTAGTTTTTTTACGTTTCTGTTATTGGAGGCAGGAAAAAAATATTAGATGTTTATTTCTTGCCTTTTAATGAATGTAAAAAAAAAAAAAAAACCCTACCATATTCTAGGAGTCTGAGCTCCCGTTTGTGTTTGGGAAAAGCAATTTCAAATTCTTTGCCACTTACTTAAACATCTTTCAAATCACTTAGTAAATATGTTATCAATTTCTCACTCTGATGTTTACATAATACCTTAATCTTCTGAAGAAAAATTTATGTATAACATATATAGCACAAAGCCTAATTATTCCAACAGTATTACTTAAAAATAGTGCTGTAAATAACTGAAATATTTAGGTTCTGTCACTACCTAAGAAGTGACAGTTTTGGAGGGAAGTCCAGGATCATTAGCTATCATCTGTTTCAGACTGTTTTTATTCTGCATTAAAGCATCATCTGAAAATGAATTAGATCACTAAATTCTTAGAAGTTATTTTACACACACCCAGCTCTTTGTTTCTGGAACTAGAGAACTGAAGCTTATCTAGTTAGGCTTATAATGTGATAAGTGAACTCAGTCTTCTTACCACATTTTCCATCATAATCTTACTTATACATATACAATGACATATCACATGAATTGGAGTTTTCATTGTCTTCTATCCAGTGACTTTTGGAATCAACCAAAGGTAACAACATATTTCTCCAGCTTCCAATCACAGGGAATAGTGACATTTACATACATTCTGTTTTTATTCTCAGTACAAAATCAGTTCCTAATATGTTTGCAGAAAATACATGTTCTTTTATTTACTGTAAAGTCCACATATACATCTCTTCAAACAATGACAGATCTATAAATGTATCAATCAAATTCTATAGGATGAAAGTTCTAAAAAAAGAGGGTAAGTATATATTAATATGTCAGAAATCAATTAATCTACCACATGACTTACCATGTAATGAAAGCATTATATGCAAGAGGAAAGTTCTGAACCATTTTTAGAGTAGTAGAATGACATACAATGCAACAATGAAGTGTGGGATACTCTTTTGACTATATCAGTTAGTCAGCTATATCCAATTCAGCAACATTCCGTTCCAATCCATTCCACTCCATTCCCTATCTCACCTATTTTTCCATTCTGTTATTATCAGTCAGCAACCCATGTGTACTGCATATGTACAATCTTCAATGAGCCACAATTCCATCACTTTCCCTAAATACTTTTGTACATCCGCCAATAGTGAGCTACTCCCCATCCCTATATTATACTAGTGCCTCAATTTTGTTCATGGATAGTTCTGTGGCTACATACATGCCTGTATATCAGAAATTGAGAAACGTATATGTTCATACCACATAAAAAGTTGGATGGCTTTTCTGAGACATATGATGAAAGAATCTCGTAAATACTTAAGCTAAATTATAATATGATTTCAGAAACACAATTGTAATCTTGGCTAACATTTTTCCCTTATATTCCCAAGCAGCTATTCCACTTCTTTCTATGTGATGAGGATGTATTCAGGATGAGGATGTTCTAACAGACTAACAGATTTCTGTATGAGTCACTTTTGAGATTTATGTGAGAAGATGCACATATCATTATATATTGCAATTACAGACTTTTTTCATTATATCAATATAAACTCTTGAGCTACCGATTTCAAAAACATTTCCAGATTGTCTGCTATTTCTAATCTTTGTACTATTGTACAAAAATGTGTCACACAGTAAGGGGAAAACATGAAAAGCTAAGATAATGACCTTCAAACTTTGGGAGAAGAAAGCATATATAAAGGATATATAAACATTAGTACCAGGACAAAAGAAAAATAAAATGCGAAGAACAGTTGAGATGCACTCTTATACAACTAAACAATCCTGTATCTTTTACTTAGATCAATTTATTGTATCTGTTCAAAATGATAGTAGTAAATACCACAGAATGCAAAGGCTTTCCCTCTATACATAATCAAATGAATATGTTAATTAAAAAAGCCTATGGATTCTGGCTATTTATTTTGTTTTGCTCCAATCAGTGCTGCAGCTAATGGGCGACCTCTTGTGTTAAAAAGTTTCAAAAACAATGCTTTCAATAACCATATTAACAGGAAAAAAAATCAGTCAACAGGCTGAGATCAGCAACTTTTCAACTTGTTAGTACTGAATCTAAATTAAAATAATTTGACCTTTTGCTCAGATCTGATTATTCATTCCCTGTGAAAATATCTCCATTTCCATGACTCTACGATTCTCTACGGTAAATGTTTGCTGCTATGGTAGAACTACCTTCTCCTTACTCTTCTTGGGTTGTTCCTACAGTATTGGCAAGAGACAGCATGCGGCTATTTTATTTCCTCCTTAACTGAAGCAAGTTAAAAAAAAATGAAGTAATGGTGGAAAGAGAGGAAATTATTACAAATATAAGATTATGTTTTCTGGATCCATCTCAAGAAATTCACGGAATAAAGAAGAAAAAAATGCATGACAAAGCATTGTCTGGTAGCATATGTTACACACTTCCTAATAACTTCAAACTTGTGGCCAACGATACATATATGTAATTTGTGTTTTAGCTTTGATTTTCGAGAAATATGAGTTTCTGCCCAGTTTACCCTAAAGGCTATGAATGCATCTTATGTTCTCTAATTTGAGTCAAAAGTAAAAGTTATGTCGTAAACAATTTATACAAATATGTGATATATGTGTTTTCTTAACTGTGTTCAGAGATGTTATTTCTTCTGCAGTATCATCTCAATGCCACAGAGCCACGTGAAACCAACTTGGAGCAAGAACAAATAATGTTAAGGTAAATGAGTAAGCAATTTGACAGGGAGGAGGGGGAGGTAATTTTTCATTGCAGCAAACATTCCTAAACAATTTGAGTTGAATTCATTTAGCCCTAAGACTGCTTTAGCATTCAGTAAATGTACATGATCAATGCCCTTCCCTGGATCATATTTCTTTTTTATTAAAGGATATTACCTGAAATTTTGAAAAACTAAAATACACACACACACACACACACAAACATTTTTACAAAAGTAGAAACCTGACATATTTTAATAAATTTCATTTGCCCATCAGATGTCTCTCTTGCCTTTGAGATAGCCATGTAGGCATTAGGGCAGGATCCTTTATTGAAAAGCAAAAGCAGACATTTTGATTATGAGAAAAAATGGGCAGTTTGATGTTTCAAGAACCCTTCATTAGGCAAAATGGTTATAAATCCTGAAACAAAATGGATGTGTGAAAAAAAGTTGGGCTGCAATTAATGTATATCCCATTAATTCAATAACTAACTTCCTTTGGATTTGAGCCACAGAAATGTAAGCTTACAGGGAACCAGCAATTTTATAAATTTTATTACCTTGTTATGTGTAAACATTATCCTCACTTCTGGTTTTATAATGCCATATGCCATCAACAGCTTCTGAATTTTTTTAATTTCTTCCTTACATTTCTTATCTGTAGAATAAAACTGTTTCCTTACAGGCAGATTCTTGAACAGCTTCTGAACTGTTACAGTTGTCCCTACCAAGAGGAGAAAGGGAGAAGAAAAGCAAAGAAAATTAACTTACGCAGATGTTCTTTTGATTCTACTAACATATGTTACAGTACTTTCTTGCATTTGTAGCTATATTAAGATCATAGTGAATATATATACAGTGGGGCAAAAAAGTATTTAGTCAGCCACCAATTGTGCAAGTTCTCCCACTTAAAAAGATGAGAGAGGCCTGTAATTTTCATCATAGGTATACCTCAACTGAGAGACAAAATGGGGGGAAAAATCTAGAAAATCACATTGTCTGATTTTTAAAGAATTTATTTGCAAATCATGGTGGAAAATAAGTATTTGGTCAGTATCAAAAGTTCATCTCAATACTTTGTTATATATCCTTTGTTGGCAATGACAGAGGTCAAACGTTTTCTGTAAGTCTTCACAAGGTTTTCACACACTGTTGCTGGTATTTTGGCCCATTCCTCCATGCAGATCTCCTCTAGAGCAGTGATGTTTTGGGGCTGTCGCTGGGCAACACGGACTTTCAACTCCCTCCAAAGGTTTTCCATGGGGTTGAGATCTGGAGACTGGCTAGGCCACTCCAGGACCGTGAAATGCTTCTTACGAAGCCACTCCTTCGTTGCCCGGGCGGTGTGTTTGGGATCATTGTCATGCTGAAAGACCCAGCCACGTTTCATCTTCAATGCCCTTGCTGATGGAAGGAGGTGTTCACTCAAAGTCTCACGATACATGGCCCCATTCATTCTTTCCTTTACACGGATCAGTCGTCCTGGTCCCTTTGCAGAAAAACAGCCCCAAAGCATGATGTTTCCACCCCCATGCTTCACAGTAGGTATGGTGTTCTTTGGATGCAACTCAGCATTCTCTCTCCTCCAAACACAACGAGTTGAGTTTAGACCAAAACGTTCTACTTTGGTTTCATCTGACCATATGACATTCTCCCAATCCTCTTCTGGATCATCCAAATGCTCTCTAGCAAACTTCAGACGGGCCCAGACATGTACTGGCTTAAGCAGGGGGACACGTCTGGCACTGCAGGATTTGAGTCCCTGGCAGCGTAGTGTGTTACTGATGGTAGCCTTTGTTACTTTGGTCCCAGCTCTCTGCAGGTCATTCACTAGGTCCCCCTGTGTGGTTCTGGGATTTTTGCTCACCATTCTTGTGATCATTTTGACCCCACGGGGTGAGATCTTGCGTGGAGCCCCAGATCAAGGGAGATTATCAGTGGTCTTGTATGTCTTCCATTTTCTAATTCTTGCTCCCACAGTTGATTTCTTCACACCAAGCTGCTTGCCTATTGCAGATTCAGTCTTCCCAGCCTGGTACAGGTCTACAATTTTGTTTCTGGTGTCCTTTGACAGCTCTTTGGTCTTGGCCATAGTGGAGTTTGGAGTGTGACTGTTTGAGGTTGTGGACAGGTGTCTTTTATACTGATAACAAGGTCAAATAGGTGCCATTACTACAGGTAACGAGTGGAGGACAGAGGAGCCTCTTAAAGAAGTAGTTACAGGTCTGTGAGAGCCAGACATCTTGCTTGTTTGTAGGTGACCAAATACTTATTTTCCACCATGATTTGCAAATAAATTCTTTAAAAATCAGACAATGTGATTTTCTGGATTTTTTCCCCCATTTTGTCTCTGATAGTTGAGGTATACCTATGATGAAAATTACAGGCCTCTCTCATCTTTTTAAGTGGGAGAACTTGCACAACTGGTGGCTGACTAAATACTTTTTTGCCCCACTGTAACTGAGCCTATATATGACTGAAACAATCAGAAATCACTTTCCTGTTTAACACAACCTTGAGGACCCACTTGGTCCTCTGGCTGTATTTTTCCTTGTGCTGAATTTTTCATTGCAGAATTCCTCATGTCGAGAACCTATTTTATATTTTGTAACGAGTTATACATATTGAAGGTGCAATACATGACTAAAATCTCAATTCAACATGTATTTTGATTTTTCATGCCTGACTCATCCAGTCTTGTTATTTTGGAAATCACAATTTAAGGTATCAGTTCAAATTTTAAAATATTATTCAACTGTATTCCTGTTATCTGCAGCAGAAAAATCACAGGAACTTATATGCTCCTGAACTAGTAATGAAAAAGCAGGAAGTTACATAAAACTACTATAAAAGCCATACCTGTTCCAAGATGAGACGGCTTCTGAGAAATTATATGACCGCTTCTATCAAAATTGTACTGGGTGCTAAAATCATCAGCAGCTGTCCTTGTTGTAATAGAAACCTAACAATAAAGAATCTAACGTCAAATAAATAATTACGAAGGAATGTGTGTACCTTCTGTTCCCTATGGTAATTCTCACAAGTGATGATGATGATTTATTAAACTTATATGCCACTCAACTCTCAACAACGATGGGTGGCTCACAATATCATGATAACTAATCGTGATAGCTCCTAGGACTGTGCAAATCATTAAGAGAAGATATTCTTGACAGATACGTCTTCCACACACATAGACAACCTGAAAAGGGCTTTAAAGCAGCCTCACCGGTTCTTCAGAAGAAAATGAATACCGTGATGCTTCAAGACATTGCCATAGGTGAAGTGCCTCTCCAAATCACATGCAAAATCTAATTGTTTTATGACTCTTCCAGGATCAGAAGTAACATGCTTCTGAATACCAGCTTATGGAGAGTCAGTAATGATTATTTATCTTACAAAAAATATAGAGTTACGCGCCTCTGAATAAGGATCTTTTAATATTCCTCTTCCATTTGAAATTGTCTGTACTGTGCTTCAGTTCATATACAAGCATGTTGCCATGTGGTAATGCTGATTAAAAATGAAAAAAATATATTTTGTTTGGCTTGTCATGCTTAGTTATGCACTGGACTCTTGTGCATTGTACTGTGTTTTGTTCATCTCAAATTTCAGGATGCCTTTGCAAGGGAATTGCAACTCTCAAAACTCTTCTGAAAACTTAACATTCAAAAGACAAAACAGCACTCACAGCCTGTGCATATACACCTAAGGTCAACAAACTAACAACAGAGTGTATTTTCAAAAAATTCTCTATCTTGGCTTGGTTGACTGGCTGAGTACTTGGCTCAGCCAGAGCCTGAGTGTATTTAAAGAAACAAAACCCAACTTTCGGTGTTATGTTTAGCTTGCTAAGCATTTGGTGCTTACTGGACTCTGTTGATGCTAATCTATCCTATTGTTCATGGAGTCTAAAGAGTGGAAGGAAAAATAAAAGATTTTATGTTGATTTGAACTAGCTTGTTAAACTGGCACAATGCACTTTGCTCACAATCACATGCATTGGTGATGTAGTTCATGTTGCCGTTGCTACTAAGCCACATTATTGGCCTGGCCTCTTCATGTGTTATTTGTTTGGCTTGTTTGCTGCTGGTTTTGTCCATTTTGTCCCACCGGCCTTTCAAATACTTTTTTCTTTTACTTGGCAAAGATTGTTCCTTTCTGTTCTAGGCTGAGGTTTTTAAGATGGAAATGCAGCCAAGGGCTTTTTCCATAGCTGGCCTGAGCAGGAGCAGCTTTTTTTCTTATCTGATTTTTTCACCTCATTTCAAAAGGACTCAAGCAGCAGCTGGGTGCAAACTGCCTTCATTTTGGCAAACATTCGTTCCTAGTCTACCAAACTACTCTCTCCCCCCAGTTTCTTGCTTGAACACACGGAGTGGTAGGAAAAAGATGATATCCCCCCCCCCCAAAATAAAAAGGAACAAGAGAGAGCCCAGTACATTTGTGTGGATTGGGATTTTGTGTCTGGTTGAATTTCAGACAGCCTACTCTGAAGGCAACTGAAAAGAACATGGGAGATAAGCTGTGTGTTCTTTATAAAAAAAACAGAGTTTTTTCATATTCTCTCAATTAGCATCTCTACAACACGGCCTGATCAAGTGCCCCAATAAGAAACTATTCTTTTTATAGTTTCTATGGGAGTTTTCTTTAATGCTTTCAAAACTTTTTTTTAAAAAAATTCCCTATTGATCAATCTTCCTAAAGTATAAAGCCTGTAAGATATGTGAACCAGTACAATGAAAACAAAGTGTTTTGGGGGGAGACAACTCAACATTTTGCAGTCAGAATTCAGCAATACCTTCCCCTCAGGTTTTCTATTTAAGCACTGGGCAAAACCTGTATCCTCTTCATAAATTTGCGTCCCAAAAAGAAATGTTAAGGGAATGGCATCAATAACAGGAGTTCAAGAAAGTCAAGATGGCAGTTGTAATTGCGTGCCTGAAGCTACTCTTTTCATACATGCATCAACCTTGCACGCACATACAAAGAAGTAGGGCTATGACCACTATCTTGACTTTTTTGAACCCTCCTGCAGACACTCTCTGCAGATACCCTAGTTAGGAAGAAGTGGGACTGTGCCTCTAAACCCCAGCAGATACACTCTCTCCATCAGGCTATCTGTATTTTGGATATCCTAAAATCAAAAGGGTTAATGTTTCGCTTATGCAGAATTGTAGGTACACACACAAAAGTTTGTAATGATGTTAGCTTTTTACCTGTGATATGCTACAAATGGAGCCCAGAGCTTCACCACGGAAACCATATGTTCTCAAGCTTTCAAGGTCCTCAGAAGAGCTTATTTTTGATGTGTAGTGCTTCATTGCCATAACAGGAACATCAACTGCCTTTATCCCATCACCATTATCTCGCACTTCAATCTTTTCAAAACCATAGTTCTCCTACATAAAAGGAATGTATTAAACTCAAGCAACACAGAACATTGTGTTCAGTACATATATGAGTAGACACAGGGGTCCAGAACACTATATATATTCTAAAGGGCTTCCAGAACAGTTCCTGAAGTTCATGTACTGGCTTATGTTCATAATTCTAAAGCATGATTTAATACCACCTCTAAATGCAGCCTATGACTATGTGGTTTATATCATCTAAATACAAAATGAAATAAATAAAATAAAATGATAAACCGTGAACTTTATGATAAGGACCACTTTACATAAATCTACTAAATTTGCAGAACTTCTAAATTAGAATTACTTGAAACAACTGAAAAACGTTCTTAACATTCTGTTCTAACTCACTTTACCTTCTGTCTTCAAAGAACAGCTTTCTACTCTCTTCCCCTTCTACAAGACCTTATTCAAAATACTGGAGCACAAAATTCATGAGACAGAAGGGCTATTTCTAGAAAAGAATAATCAACCATCTCCCCATTCCCACCCCACCCCCCATTAGGATTAACATGCTGTACAGCAAAAATAAGCAGCTTACTTCTGAGGGCATAATGAATTTGCATTGGTGATAAACACCAGTAAAAAATAGTGCCAGACTGGTTTGTGGAAACTACTTCAGGAGGAACTAATGGTTCAGTGGAAGGAGTGCCATTCGGCTTCAATTCAAATAGCAAATGGCTTGAACCAGTACTCTCTTAGACAGAAGAACCCTGCATGTACGCAGGATCATGCCCTAATCTTTTTTATTTTGGACAGAATTCTTGAGAACAGAATATTCAATAAATTCTTTGCATGATACAGAATTACTGAACTGGCATGGTACAAATGCTTTATTCTAGAGCATAATTAATTAATTAATTAGCATGGCTGGCTAAGGAATTCTGGGAGTTGAAATCCACACATCTTAAAGTTCCCAAGATTGAGAAACACTGCTTTAGAGCAATACTGTATTTGGATCCAAAGTGGGCAAAGCATGGGTTCATGGACACCCTCACTGTATTTGTCAAGAGTCATCATGATGGTGGCAACATGGTGTGATCATATGTTGCTGCACTATTGCCACCTCCTTAATTCAAATAAATATTTTGAGGGCCTATGCAGTTATCATGGAGCCCAGGGAAAGGCGTGTCTCCTTTAAGGAGTTATGAAAAATATACTGTAGTAAGGGTGCCTGTGTGTGATCAAAATCACGTTTGACCACTTCAGTTGCAAATACTGCACACCTCTACTTTATTCAAATACCTGACCATAGAACATTTTAGTTTGTATATATTATAACCATACATAAACCATTTTATGTTTATTGAAGTTCATTTGAATCCCAGATGCAATTCCATTTTTGGTTGACATACAGACTATGTCTAAATCAATTAAAAGCTCCTACTGCACTCTTCATCTAAGGCTGCAAGCAAAAGTAGAAACTATCAGCACATAATACCTACTTAAAGGTTTTAAGGTTATAAAACTTTCAGAAATTCTTTTTGGTTTGAATTACTGGCTCCTAAATATCCTATAAAAGTTAAACCTGATTGTCCACATTGTTCAAAAGGAACAACAACAACAAAAGTAATACAGTAAGCCTTCTATTTGTTTGTCACCTTGAAGCCCAAAATCCATCTTTTCTTACTTCTACTTGTTTTCTACATCAGTGTTTAAACCACAGAAAACTAGCAAATCAGTCTCATGTGTAAACACCTAATGTCTATTTACCAGATACACACAAGTAGGTTGAGAAGATGGATTGGTTATATTTATAAATTAATACATAAGCATTTCCTTTGTTGCCCTTTTTGGGAGGACATACTCCCATGACCTATATTTGGACTAAATCTTAACAAATCTTAAATTTTGTGGAAATAATTGCCTAATAAATTACTACATAGATAGACAGACACACCCCATTCATAATATATCTTTCAGAAATATGGAATCTAGGACATAGATCCAGTATGGCTTGAGGTATTGGACTAGGATTGAGCAAGCATGGCTTCAAATCCAACTTCTGCTATAAAACTCCACTGGACCTGTCATGACCTCTCAAGCGACCTACTTCACCAAGTTGTTGTTGTGAGAGGAAAACTGGAGAGAGAATGCTATTCAATGCTGTACTATTCTTCTGGAGGGAAAGTGAGCTACATATCAAAATAATAATCATAAACCATTCTGCAAATGACTTCTTTGATATAGATTCAAATTACACTTCTCATAGTTCAATCACTGTATGCAATGTTTTTAAAGAAAAGGACTGCCGTCACATTAGATTTTTGAATCTTTTTTTAGGTCAAGTTGTGGGAAATGAATGTTGTAGAAATCTCCCTAAAATGCAAAATGTATATACTGGTAATCACTTGAAATCGTCCTTCCTTCCTTCCTTCCTTCCTTCCTTCCTTCCTTCCTTCCTTCCTTCCTTCCTTCCTTCCATCCATCCATCCATCCATCCATCCATCCATCCATCCAAAAAAAGGCTTCAAGTAAGCGGTATTTAAGTGAAACAAGCCCTAAGAGATTAACATGTTTCTGCATTAATCATATAGAAACACACTGAACAAAGGCTGTTTTCTACCATTTTCATTAAATAGGTAACTCCCTGATATTAAAGCTTTAAAATGATCAGTTTTACTTCATAAGGAAATATGGTCTTCTCACCCATATTTTCACTCCAACTTTAGTCTAAAAGAACTTACCAACTTAACATCAACACTGGTTGCATTACCATCCAAAGAATTCTCTACCAGTTCTTTAATGACACTGACAACTGACACGATGACCTGCGAACTAGAAAGAAGTCGAACAGTTTCTGCTGGTAGCTGTTTCATTTTTGGCTTTCAGGATCAGCACCTTTAAAAAGATAACATCACAATTCAAAACAATATCCTGTTTTTTAAAAAATGGTTCTCTTCTGTACAGAGATGAAAGCACAGTTGAAGAAAAAAGCACAGTATTAAGTCTTGCTGAGCTCAGTACATTGAGTGTATATAGAAAAATTCTAATTCTCAAGCTCTTTGTATGTGCAATTTCAGGGAAAAAGTGAAATTCTAAGAGGTTATCTGCATAATTCACAACTTTAAATTGTATTTTAGTAGCTGATACATTAGACTAATACAAGCAGCAGCTCTGGTAATCAGATCCTGATCATGAGTAGCCGTATTTCCTTCCTTGCCAAAGGCATTCTCACAGGATTTGGTGGGTGTGGGTGTGGGTGTGTGAAGGGGAGGGTGGAGAGAGAAAGATGATCATCCTATGGGCCGCAGTGAAATTTTGGGGTGGCATTATGTTGATGAAACCTCTTACATTTGCTTTCATCTGGAATTTGCATGGATAGTTTCAGAGGAGGCACCCGGGATAGTGTCTTGCAATGTTATCTCAGACTCATTTCAGTTTCTTGATTCTGAGAAAGTGGATAGGATGATCCATGGTATGAGTTCTGCTGCACGTAGATTATATCTGTGTCCTACCTGGCTCTTTGTGGAAGCATGGGTTTGTGTCTGAGGGGCTGTATTCAGGAGGTGGTCAGCGTCTCTTTGAGAAAGGGAGCTATTCCTCCTGCCTTGCAAGAGATAGTGGTATACCTCTTCCTGCAGAAACCTCCTTGGACCTAGCCAATTTAGAAACTTTCACCTGGTTTCCAACGTCCCCATTTTAGGAAGGTTGTTAAGTGGCAAGACTGCAACTGCAGCATGCCTTAGAGTGATTTATCTAGATCCTTTCAGTCAGAGTTCAGGCCTGGGCATAGTTGGAAATGACCATCGATGGCACAGGCCTTCATCAAGACTTGGATGGGGGAGTCCACTCCTCCTGAACCTTTTAAATGACATGCTTGCTTTCAATATCTTTGACCATGTTCTCCTCCTGAATTACCTTCATGGATTGGGAGGAAGAGGCACTGTTTTGTTCACAGAGTGCTGCAGATTTTGTCAATCCTCCCCTCTGCTATTCAACATCTACATAAAGCACTTGGTTGAGTCATCTATCAATTTAGGGTAAGGCATCATCAGTACCTATTATCCAGTTATATACCTCTACCTCAGCCAGAGCTAGGGATGCAGAAGCCCTGACCTGGTGTCCGCAGGATGTAGATGAGAAGAAACAAGTTGAGACTGAATCCCTGTAAAATATATATGTTTTGTCCGGAAACCAACTAGTGCTTTGCCTCCCGTGATAACTATCATGGGAACCCCTCGCCCTGAAAGAGCTGATCCATGACTTGGGGATCCTTCTAGACCCACAACTATAGGCAGAGTGGAGACCATGGTTACTGGGGCCTTTGCCCAGCTTTGGCTAGTTTGCTTATTGCATTTCCTCCTGGAACAAGCGGCCCTGGCAGCAGTTACCCATGCTCTCATAACCTCTCAAATTAACTACTGCCATATGCTCTACTTGGAGCTGCCTTTGAAGAATGATTGGAAACTGCCATTGGTGCAGAATGCAGAACTTGCTTCCTAATAAGTGAGTCACCAGCGCCATCTAACATTGTATGAGTTGCCTAGGCCTCCAAATACAAATGGAAGTGCTGGTTTTAACTTAGAAAGATCTTCTATGGCTTGGCACCTAGATATTGCAAAACTGCTTTACTTCAGGTAGAACTGTTCCATCTGTTTAGTTTGCAAGAACATGAATGATTTTCTGTGTATGTCCCACAACTGTGGAATAGTTTACCCTTGGACATCCAGGTATGCCCTATTTAGTAGTATTTTAGTCAAAATAGAACTTTTCTATACGGCTCTTCATGATTATTTAATGGGATGGTTGTTTATATGGGTGGTATTAGATTTTTGTTTATGTTTCAGATTTTTGTATAAAAATAAATACAATTTTAGACCACATCAACAGAAGCATAATATCCAAATTACAGAAAGTCACTGTTTGTTTAATCAGACTCCACTTCAGGTACTACATTTAGTTTAATTTAAGAAGGATTTCGAGAAACCGGAATGGATCCAGAGAAGGGCAACAAGGGTGCTCAGGGATTAGAAATTAAGTTGTATGAAGACAGACTGAAGAAGTTGGGTATGTTTAGCCTTGACAAAAGAAAAGGGGGAATATGACAATACTCTTCAAATATCTGAAATATATCACTTAGATGAAGATCAAGACTTATTCGCTCACATTTTAGAGTTCACTACTGGCTTCCTGTAACTGAAATCCAGTATTAGAAATTAGGTAACAAGTAATGAAACCTTATCTGTATGTTATAGCAGCATGACTGCATAACATTAAACTCTTTCAAATTTTTATTTCAGAAAAAAGTCTGAAAACTGCATACTCTTCTCACCACAGAAAGAGAGCTGTGCTCTTACATCATATGGATTATCTTCAAAGACATTTCAACCTTTCAAGAGAAGGCATGGTGGAGGAGGCTTGGAAGAAAGTTTCAAAGGCCTACTGTTAGATTCCAGGCTAAACTGCAAAAATACAGTATTCCTTAAGAGCATAGTAAGATGCATTGTCTTACTATCTGTTATTCAAAAGCTCTAATGCTAAACCATAGTTCAGCATTATAAGAACAGCCTACTTAGGCTCAGGTTCACATGCAGCAGCTGGCCTTCTTTGGAGTAGCCTGCCTGGCTAGTGATGGAAGAAGGTGCCCCACTTGCAAACCACTCACAGCAACTGGAATTTGCCTCAAGTGATCTCCAGATGTTGCTGGTGTGCAGCAGCATAACAGAGAGCTCACAAGAAGCAATCTTCTTTACCTTGCTCTGTTCTTTCCAGAGCCGGCTGCTGTTAATTTTTTACTGCTTGATTGTTTGTCTGATGTTGTTTACTGCTTATTTGTCAGGTGTTAATTGTTTACTGTTAACACCAGACAAACAGTCAAACAGTAAACAACAGCCTAATCTAGGAACTACCAGAAAAAAACAACACCCCCTCCAACGCTGACTGGGCAAGCTACTGCATATAAACAGGGAGCAAACCCGACTCTTTTCTAGCACTGAAGATGTTCCCTAGTTCGGCAATGAAACGTCTGCAAGAAAACCACCAAGCTCAGAGAATCCCAAGGACTCAACAGTTCAACCCTGAGCTACAGATATTCTCTTCTATTGGTGTACAACTCTGCCCACCATCCACTTCACTTCACTGTGCATTCGCGACCTGTAACTCGCCCAATTTCAAATAAACATGCAGTCCATCAAGAAAAAGCAGATTAAAATAACAATATAAATAAATACACACGGCCTGCACTGAGCAGCCCGGAGAGAGCTCAGCCCTTTGTTTTGTTTTCGTTCCTTGCTCCAGGCAAGCCGGGGTCTCCTGATCCACGTGACCTCCCCAGGCCTATCGCACTTGAGCGACAACGAAGAGGGAGTGAGGCCTAAAAATAAATAAAGCTCTGCAAAAGGACCTCCCAAAACCCATACTGTACTTCCTCCTCCGGAGCGGTCCAGGAACGGCCTTCGCCCCTCTCCCACCTCCTTCGGAACCTTCGGGCCCCGGACCTGGCCGGAGCGGCTTCCCGCCGCGTGCGCGCCTGAAGGGGAAGGGGGCGGGGCTAGCCGTGGCCCAATCCCCTCTCTCCCCTGCTCACAGTGCAACGCTCCAGGAGACCAGAGAAGCTCTGGGGAGCGGACGGCGCGGCGCGCGGTTCTTTTCCCCGGCTAGCGAGAAGGTACAGTAGAGGAGAGGCGGAGGGGTGGTTGGTTGTGCGCAGATGTGGGCTACGGCCGGGTCCCCGGGCTTGTGCAACTGGTGTGCATGGCGGGACGTGCGTGCACCGCAAGACGGGCTGAAGACAAAGCGGCTGCGCTCGTTGGGAAACAATGCAGTAGCGCGGAACCCTTGACGTTGGGAGTCGGGCCTCTGGTTTCTGCCGCCGCCGCCCTGAAGCTCTAATAAAAGTAATAAATAAGGAAGCACGACTACAATCGATTTTGCCCGATTATGCTTGCTTTCTTTTCCGAAAAGAAGGAGCATCGCGTGTAGACTTGCTTTCTGGGATGTTGTATCTGCCGTGATTGTGTATCGCGGTGCTGATTACGCTGGAGGTACGAAGAGGTGAACATGGACCAGCTGAGGACAACTGCTAGCTTGTGATTTCTGACTCGGTCAGACGTTGAAAGCTGCGAGGTTCTTTTATTTAGTTGTATGCGACCCTTCCTGATTTGTTACCAGCGGCACACACTGAAAGAAAAATAGCTTCTTTCTGATTATCTAATCCACTATCCAGGTGACTGAAGGTTAAATTCCAGCTTACAATATGGTATAATTAATCGTAACTCGGAATAAAAAAGAATCGTTGGGAGAGCTATTGTAGATAACATTCAGATATTAAATATATTGTGATTAGGCAATTAAGCACAAGTGAAACACCTAAATAATTAAAGGCAAGGGATATTTGCAGTTCACTTATTTTATACTGCCCTTGATTATATGCCATACATCTCTAGTTAGTTCCTGAACATATTTTACCAAGTATGCTTTAGATCTGTAATTGTACGCAAGTTGTGCTGATCCTATGGTGACAATGACTAATTTTCAAATAGTTGTAGTTTATATTGTAGGGTGAATCTTGTGTATGTAGTAATGTGGGTTATGTGTTATGTGTTAACATAATGTGTTATGCTTGTTTGCCTTGTGCCTCATATTCCTTGGCCTTTTTAATGCCGTTTTGCTTTCGTTTGTACTGGATGCTCATGTTAAACAGCATTCTCAGTTGGTCCAGTAGGATGGACAAGCACCTACCACAGAGGTAGGACTTACTGAATAGCTTATATTGCCTTCAGAAGTCAAAGAGCCATTGTTCATGAGTCATCTGCTTGCAGCCAGAATGATAAGTAAATATTATTGTCAAATAAAAACAGGCAATGAAACCTTAAATGCTGATGTGCTCAACCTAGGTATATGTACGAGGGATGGCAGATAGGAGACAATACACAATATCCTTGTGTATTGTGTAGTCTCAATACACTAGGATGTCCAGTAACAAAATAGAGTACATGTCAACTTATGGTAGGCTCTCTGTTGAGTTGCAATCAGTTGATCAAAGCTAAGGTAACTGAAGGGTTTTTCATACACAATTTTGGGGAATGGTTGTCTTTTTTTTTTTGCCTTTCCTCTGAAAAAGGTAACAAATCTAGCAGTGGTACCTAGTTGTTATTAACATGTAAGATCGTATTTTCTACGTACAAATTTTCTGTAAATTATCTTCCATTAAGTTGATTTAAAATAGTCTATTTTAAGCTTGATGTTTAGGATTTGTTAACTGCTGGTTAGTGGTCTGTGTACCCAATTATAAGCATTCCTGAATAGGAATTTGACTGTTGTCTTTAAAACTTTGAACAGCTTTCTCTAGTATGGAAAAAAATAAATGGGAAGTCCTTTATTCTATGGAAGGATATAAGATTGAGATTGTGTTGACTGCAATTATATAAATGTGTGAAATTCTAACTTGTATTAATTCTTTGGTTGATATTTTTATTGCCTTAGCTTTAAAAAAAGTTAATTGTTTTGAAATGATAGGTTTTCTTCCAATTCAGAACATTTCCTTTAAGCTGACTGATAAATATTGCTGAAACATAAATCTATATATTGTATAAAAACTGAAATAGTTTGGTGACATGCAATGTTGTAGTAGCATACAAGCAACCCAGCTTATAAAACAACAATTTCAAATACTGTGTAGTGTTAATTTGTAAGATTCTGAGTCAGTCTTATGCAGTAGTTGATGACCTCTCCCAGTCTGACAGTGGTATGATGACTAACCCTGAAAAGTACGCTTTCTGACAACCATTTTCTTTTCCAATATTACTTTTCAGAATTAAAGCAAAAAGATGAATGTTGGGGTTGCCCACAGTGAAGTCAATCCCAACACAAGGGTCATGAACAGTCGAGGAATGTGGCTCACGTATGCCCTTGGAGTTGGTTTGCTTCATATTGTCTTGCTCAGCATTCCTTTCTTCAGTGTTCCAGTGGCTTGGACCTTAACCAACATTATTCACAATTTGGTGAGCATCCTGAGGGACAACTGTTGCCAGGCACAGACTGAGTTAAAGAGTGTTCCTATAAAATACTTGAGACTTGCCCAATGTAAGTAGAATAATTAGAATGCATACCATTCAAAAGAAACAGCAGCCAACGCTCAGATAAACAGGAAACAACAACAGAAAAATAATAAGGCAGAAAATAATAATCAGGGAACCACCAAGAAGGAAACTACACCTCCACCAAAACTGGCAGGGCAAGCTACTATGTATATAAACAGGCAGCAAACCCTACATTCACTCACACTGATTATGTTACCTAATTGGATAGGGAAGCATCTTCAAGCAAACAACTAAGCTCAGAGAGCACCAAGGACTGTATATGTAGCTCAGGGTTGAACTGTAGAGTATTTTCTTCAAATTAGAAAAAAATCTTTAAATTCATGAGATCATGTTCCTCATTAATGGCTAATGAGATGGTAATAGCAGAAAAATATCTAATTCTAGTGAAGTGATAGAGAACATTTACAACTTTTTAAAAAGCTCCTACCAAGGCCAGAATTTACACCATTATTTAGTAAAACAAAACATTAAAAAACAATTGAAATCATTCATACGGCTGCTAGACAACAGAAATTAGAATAAGTAAAAAGCACTGTTGCAGCATAAATAAAAGGTTGGCTTTACAAAGTGTGGGAAAATAGAAATCTATAATAATTGTAAACTGTCTAATGTAAAATTGATAAATAAATAAAAATATTAGTGTTACACATTTTGAATAAGTTGAATCTGGTCTTAACAAGCATTTCATTCCATTTAAATGACAGTATTTTTTCAGTATTCCCCAATTTCATTGCCATATCCATCTCCTAATGTTAATTCCTCACTTTTTTATTTGTTTATGTGTTGTATCGATATTTTTCTTTTAGACTGTAAGTTAAATAAATATTCTTCAGAGATTCTTTTTTTGGTTTGTATGTAAAGAGGTGAAATAAGCCAGATTTCTTCTTTCTTCCCCCCCCCCCCAGATGTTCACATTTCTAGGATTGTAACATCATTAAGAGGAAGATTATGAGAGCCACTTTGGTGTAGCGGCCAAGATGCTAGGCTAGAAACTGGGAGGGTGTGAATTTTAGTCCTCCCTTAGGCATGGAAGCCAGTTAGGAGACTGGGCCAGTGACTCTTTCTCAGCCCAAAACCACAGGGCTTTCATAGGGAAAACAGAAGGAGGGAGCATTATGTACACTGCTTTGAGTTGGACAAAATAAAGTGGGATATAAAATTAACAAATACATTTATGTATTTATTTATTTATTTATTTACGTATTATATTTATAGAGCCACCCATCTCACACAAGGTGACTCTGCATACCACATCAAAAATAGCCATTGTCTTAAGTTAACGGTAATAGACAAATACATTTTATAAACAAGAAATTATAAAATAATTTAAAATCTATTAAAGGTGGGCAGTTGTATCTATATTCCTGATAAACCAAAGGAATAGAATGTGAATCGGATTTCCATTGTTGATTATCACTAACAGTTGAAAACTTTCTTGTGATTAAAGCACGAATTTTGACCAAATCATGCATTTTGGATTAAAATAGGATGGAGAGCCTATGGGATGTTGCTTAGGATGTTGCTTATTTATAGTTCCCAGTAGATATAACAATGTCCATGGGAAAGAATATTGTGTGTTGCAATCCTGTTGCATCTAGAGAACCGTAAGCTCCCCACTCCTGTATTAAATGTATCAAGATTTGCCACAAACATGCCACATGCATGCTTAAGCATATCCTAACCATATTTCTCTGCCATTGGACCAATGGTACACATATAACGCTTCCTTGAATTATTGGCAATTTGTTTTAAAGGGAGGGGAGAATATATCTCACAAGGTTTAGGTAGGTAGCTACTATACGACGCACCATTGTCTTTGTATTTGGTTGTAAGATTGCTATTCAGTCCTTACAACTTCTTTCATCACAGATCAAGCTGCAAGCTGCTTTATATACATATTTTAACAAAACAGGTGAATAAATTAACATAATACTTGTTAATTTTGTGAAGTCTGTAATCAGAAGCAAGAACCATTGGCTTCATGGGACTTGTGTAGAGTTACTGCCTTCAGCCTAACAAAGAATATTAAGATAAATTTCCCTGTTAGTCTTGTTGTTCATTCCTGTATAAAATATCTCCTGGCTTTGCTAAAACAAGTTGCTAGGGTGGAGTAGAGATAGCTGAAATCTGGGGCAGAATAAATGTCTAATTGTATATATTAATATATATATTATTTATATATATTATTTATAATAATATATATTATATACAATTAGACATTTATATAATATAATAATAATCTTTCTGTAGCTTTATCTTTCTGTAACTTTATCTTAGTATTCTTTCCCAAATGTGTATTAACCATATAAGCAAGTCAAGGAACAAATTCATATCTTAAAATCTAGACTAGTGCTTAATGCTTCAGATCCTTCACTCAGATTGCAGGTATTTTGTTAGTAATTAAGTGTAACTAACATGGGGGGGGGGCGTGCCTTTGCAGGGAATGTATGTATTTTTGCATGCGGTGAAAGGAACGCCTTTTGAAACACCTGACCAAGGTAAAGCAAGACTGCTGACGCACTGGGAACAGCTGGATTATGGTGTACAGTTTACATCTTCACGAAAATTCTTCACAATCTCGCCAATAATTTTGTAAGTTTTTAAAATTCTACTGTGACTGTCCTAATTGCAGATTTAAAACAAATATTTTAAACAGTATTATTTGGTATGGTGTTAATACTGCAGTGAGCAAACCAGTTATCTAAAATCTGCAAATTATTTAGAATCAATATGTTCTGTTATTCGTGTATCTGTGAATTAGTGTGCTTTTCAAGGGGAACAAAATATGTTTTTGTATACTGAAATTTCTATAATGGAAGTGACAGCTTCATACATAGTAATGAAGATCTTGCAGATCTTCAGATCTTGCAGAATTGGGATAGACAGTGTTCTGTTACCAGCATTAATTCAAAACAAGTGTAACATTTCAGAAATAGTTTGTATTTCTCTGTTGGATTCAAAATGCCACAGCCTAATCTTCCATTTTACAAATAAGATTTCTTCAATTAACTAAAACTTAATATAAATAGCTGAGGAACATTACATGTCCAAAATCAATACTTTAAAAAATAATAATTTTGCAGTGTACCAGATACAGTAAAATGCAGTTGTCAGTCATGGTAAAAATGGAGCATCATCATGAGCTATAGAGGCATTAGGGCTGAAGACTTATAACAAGCCTAACAGCTATAATAATGTTCACTTCAGTAGGTGTTAGATAAGGCAACATTCTCATTACTATTTTATTTTTAAATTAATTTTAAAATGCTGTAAATATGAGCTTAGTGGGAAATTGCCAAGACTGGGAGATAGGAATATGGCATTGTGTTTATGCCAATGATAATTTTTAGGCCAAGGAACATTTTTCTTGCTATAGATCATAACTTGGATACCTTTTAGCTAAGCTTTCTCAGTTATTATGTTGTTTGAAAATAAATTGTCCCAGTGTGACTTTCTAGACCAGTGTTTCTCAACCTTGGCAACTTTCAGATGTGGGGATTTCAACTCCCAGAATTCCCCAGCCTTGCTGGCTGGGGAATTCTGGGAGTTGAAGTCCCCACATCTGAAAGTTGTCAAGGTTGAGAAACACTGGTCTAGACAATCATATTATAGAACAGCTTAAAAGATTTTGATTGTTGGGTATTGTCTTTAGTCATTCCATCTCTTGGTCTACATACAGATTCTTGCCTGTACGTCTGCGTTGTTATATTATTTTTAAATACCAGAGTAAGACAGTACACTCCTGCCACTATCAAAGATTTAATGCTAGGATGCCAACATAATTTCCTTGCTGGCTGGGATTGAGGCCATGTTCTCAGAACTAAATCATGTCTACACCTATTTCTTTTGAGCCCTTCTTTATATCCCAAAGTCTGTTACTATCACTGGAAACATGAGAGTGCCTGCATGGTGAAGTAGCTTGGTCGACAGCTTTATTCTTATAAAATACCCTTTTTGGGGGATAAGCACAGGATTATTAGTAAAATATCCTTATGTAGTATAAGGATGAAATCTGTGGTCCAAAAAAGCACCAGGTTATTTATTTTGTTTTATTTTCATACTCTTCAATTTCCAATGGACTCCTAGCAGTTAACTGCATAAAACCTCCAGGAGATGGTTACCATCCTCTTTTCTTCCAGCTACATTTCAGTGCTGCAATTGAAACAAAACTCAGAATTCTGTTGCTTCTTTCATAGAATATATTCACCACTTTTTAAACATCTCATGAAAATCCCCTTCTGCTAGTTACCTATTTGGGGAACTTGAATGTAGCTCAGTGTTAGCTCTTTCTCTGGGTGGATTTAATGAAATATTTTGAGCAGAGCTGAATTGTTCTGGGCCAAGGTAAGGGGCAGGGGGTGGGCTGAGGTAGGGGAGAGAAGCAAGGATATCAGCTGCTTAGATGAGGGAGGGCAGGAAAAATCAAGGACATTGGCACCCACCGAGGGGGAAGGGAATGAAGGAAAGGTACTAAGGGAATGGGACAGGTGGGTTGAAGGGATATGCTCTGTCAAGAGCTGCGGAAGAAAGGGGGTGACACACCTCAGCTCCTCACTGCAATTGGATTTTGTTTTGCCCCAAAACTGGCACAATCCAAAATATTCCAGATTTTGATTTTGCCACAGTTTGGCTGAACCACTGGAGTGTGGTGGTTTGCTTTGGTTCAAAATAAAATGCTTTTCCCATTTCTTGTACACCCCCCAAAATATTCTGCCATTTGGGTCATTTTGTTTCTAATATAAACAATTAAGTATAAGTAAGATTATTCTTAATCAGAGATTAAATGAATAAATGGATACATAAAAAGAAAAAGGAAAAAGATTACGTTATTTTGGAATAAAAAAATTGTCTTTTGCTCTTCTCTAAATTTTAACTTTCTATTCATTCTATTCTTCCTTCCTTCCTTTTTCTTTTTAATGCAGGTATTTCTTGGCAAGCTTCTACACCAAATATGACCCAACACATTTCATTCTAAACACAGCTTCTCTCCTGAGTGTGCTTATTCCCAAACTGCCACAGCTGCATGGAGTCAGGATCTTTGGAATCAACAAATATTAAGCAGGAGATGCACAATGAGCAGTCTGACCAAAATGTGACCTGGTTTGATCCTTGTCCTTGACAGAAGGAACAGCTTGTTTTGCAACTTATACTGTGTATTACTAGATAAGTTTCACAACTCTTTGGAGACTCTACTGCAAAGATGTCAATGCTGTTCTTTACAGGAGAATCAGAGACTGTCAGAAGATACATTAAACTTGATGACATATCTTTGGAGCACAGGTTTCTGTAAAGAGCTGGGCAGGCCTAGCTCCCTTAAGATAGAAGCGTTGACTGGAAATAGGCTGAAATAACAAGCGAGCTGAAAAGGGATTTGAGAAATTTTATTGACACATAGTTGTAATCTTTTACAAGTAAGTCAGCAACAGGAATGAATGAGTGGAGGGGAGAGAATATCACAATTCTTCGTTTACCAGACTGATATGATTGAAATGCTGTCAATTAGTTATCATTTGGGGGGTGTTTTTTGTTTGGGCTAATTTTAGGGCAAGGTTTTCTATCCAGCTTGAGGTGTTATATAAGGTTAATACTAATGAGTTGATGTGAATTTCATACCTTATCTATTCATGAGTCTTTTAATCAGAATGGCTTTTCCAGTTTGAGATCTTTGAACTCTGGGGAATGATATGTTAACTTTTCAGGGCGGTTATATACAATTAAACTGATTGGTATCATACTACTTGTTTTCCAGAAATAGGTGGACACTCTAATACATCTCATTCTACTGTATCTGAAAAACTTCCCTCATAAACAAAATCCTAGCATGAGAAACTAGCAGAAGCTACCTAAATAAACTGACAAGAATTTCAAACATCAAGCAGAGCATAATATGTTCTCATCACCAAGTAGGATTGAAGAAGATTTGGAGGAAGTGCTTTGGGCTTTATAGAAATGCAGCACTTCACTCTTGATTATAACAGCCTGACTTTTCCAAAGCAAGACTGAAAAAAAAAAAGATGCTTCTGCTTTACGGAATCCACTCATTAAATTTAATGTGACTTTTAAAGTGATCCGTGGGGGAGCAGTGAAGAAAGATGGGCAGCTTTCACAAATAACACAGAGACGGTGTGCTTGCCTGAGGTCTGTTACACTTTTTCCAGATCATTTTCAAAGCATGCGCAATCCAATCACCATTTCTGCATCAAAAGGAACTTGGTAGAAATTCAATACACAATTGTGCTTTATATCCAGTATTGTGAGTTTTGGAGCCTTTTGACGTAGGAATTTTAAGATCCTAGTTTCAGTAACTTAATCTCACTAATATTTACAGCAAAAAAATATTGGGTTATTGAAAGTGAATGAACAAACCAGGAATAGCTCTGCATAGCTGCTTCTTTGCCCACAAAGACCCTTAAAGTTAGAGCAGTGGTGATTATGCTCTCAAAGTAAGAAATGGCTTCTTTCAGGTAATTACAGTTTCTCCTTGATCTTGCTTCCTGAAAATGTCTTTTAAAAATATTGATGTTTTATAATAATAAAGTGAATGACTTTGAGACTGATCATATCAATATGGGTCACTGTAAGTACAGTTCACTGTGATACACAGCACTGTACAAATTGCTGTTAAACTCTGTAAATAGAATTAGTTGTAATGTAGGAATGGTATTTTGGACTCTATATTAAGTGTATGCAGAACTGAGTAAGAAGCCTTTTTAGTGGTTACACAAGACCTTGATGTGGTTGGTTGTTTTTTTCCTGTCTAGTACCTGACTTTTATGGTTTATGATTTAGTCCAATTAAAATAATTTGTCTTGAAAAACATTGAATTTTAAATAAATGAAAAATGAAAAATCACTTTGTTTCCATTCAGTGAGAAATTAAAGCAGGTTATACAATACTAGCTTACATAAGAAATACCTAATGTATCAAAATCATGCCTCTGATATGGGAGTTATGTATCTGAAATACAGTTCCTTGCCTCCCATTTATTTCTGTTCAGAGCTCTGAATAATCAAATATTTTCTCAGTAAAAACTGGATTCCACTAAATCAAAATCGGCACTTACTGGGGTGATTGGTTTATAATGCAGGTGTACATAATTAACTGTACTGAAGGTCTACCCATTTTTGGATGATGTGCAATACTAAAATATTAAAACCATCATTGATTCCATAGCAGAGATGGGGAATATGGAGCTCTCCAGATATTGTTGAAGAAGTTGCTTGTGACTACCTGATGGATTCCCTACTCTGCCACACAGGACCTTGTGTTTCTCTTCTACCTTATTAATACATCCTACTGATAGAACATCCTAAAAATTTATTATTTTTAATGCTGTACTCCAGAGTAGGATTATGTCATTATGGAGTACTGAGTGTAGATTAATGAGAAAAAAAATGAATTTGAACGATTGTAGTATCAGGCTGCAATATAACAAAATTGAAAAAAGTGAAGGGGGTCTGAATACTTTCTGAATGCACTGTATATTAACGGTCGTCTAATTCAGTTAATGACATTCAGTTAATGACTCGAGCAATTACATACCTATGACATATGATATCAGATCATAGTAATTTCAGATTATTACTTGATCATGTTCTCACTAAATGGTGTGGAAAATTATTTCATTTAGAAATGGGCATGCTTCTGTGTGCATTTAGTATGACGTTCCAAGTAAGTGGAAAACTAATATTACACTGGCCAAAAGAAGACATGGAAATAGTTGGCTTTGCAATTAGTGGCTGTGCTAGCCCAGATATGTATATGCATCTAAGAAAAACAATTTTCAACATGAACAATACTATGCTATTTTTAATGGATTACCTGTCCCAGAGTTTTGGGTTTCAGTAACACTCATACAGTGAGTGACTGAAACTCTATAATTAACTTGATAATCACTGTACTTAAGCCATATGTTTGTATATGATACAGGTAGTCCTTGAGTTACAACCATTTGTTCAGTGACCACTTAAAGTTACGATAGTGCTGAAAAAATGGGCTTATGACTGGTCCCCAAAGTTACAGCTGTTGCAGCGCCCCTGCAGTCAAATGTTTGCAATCTGGGTGCTTGGCAACCCATTTGCACTTACGACCAGTTGCCAAGCATGCCACGATCACATGATCACCATTTGCAACCTTCCCTGCTGGCTTCCTACAAGCAAGGTCAATGGGGAAGCCGGCAGGGGAGGTCACAAGTCACTCTGGTAAATCTCCCCCACCTCCCCCAGCCCTTCTTTGTTTGTACGCATCACACCCTCCTTCCCCCCTTCACTTGCTGGGAGGGACCAAGCCTGGAGTGACTTGGATTGGGGTGGGTCCTCAGCTAACGACTGGTGGAATTCACTTAACAATAGCAATGGAGAGTGTCAGGATTGCCATCGCTAAGTGATGCAGTCACATGACATCTCACTTTACGACTGTATTGCTTAGCGATGGAAATTCCAGTCCCAATTGTGGTCATAAGTCAAGGACAACCAGTAGAGATAACAAATTACAAAATGATCTGAAAGGACAAAGTTGTATTGGCTGAGATAACGAAGGATAACACAGTACTTTGGAGAGCAAAAACAATCTCCCAGATGCTCTATAGTTCCCAGGTGTGTGCCTATGAGTAGTTAAAATCCAGTGGAAATTTTTAAGAGCCTTAACTCCCTTGATTCATCTCTAACGCAACAGCATGATTTGAGTCAGGGATTTTATCCCTTGTGAGGTCCTACATTTGTTGGCTTAATTAATTGGCTCAAACTAAGTTTTACTAGGGATATTTTACCTGCTGTAATTCTTTATGATAATTTCAGTTCAATCTGGAAAATCTAGTTTCAGAAGAATATATGTGTATATGGCTTCCCCAGCAAAGAACCTGTTTGGCTTTATGTATGTGAAATACTACATAATATTTTCTTTAGCTTACTTTAATGTTCTACCCATGGTAGTACTACAGTAGAGGGAAAATATAACAATATCCCTTATTCTGAGTAAGTATGCCTTTGTGAAAACACTGTCTTTTCTACAGAATTCCACATGCTGACCTTGTAACTCCCTTTATAATGAATATATCTGTAGCAGAAGAGGAGTGTATCTACTGTCTGTTATCAAACCAGGTCCCTGAGTCACTAGGACAATTGCATGTGTTATATCCCTGTTTTATTGGGCCACAATTTATTAAAACAAGCCTAATCTCTGCTATTATTTATTGTTGCATAATGTTCTTCCTCTGTGTTTTTCTTCTTTTATAGTCTGATTTTTCTATATAATCTAATCTTTGATCAAAATAAATTACTACTAGTTATTCAAGACAGTCTTCATTCAAAATGTTCTGAAACAAAATACAATATAGCTTCATTTGGTTCTTGAAATGTTAGAGTAGGGATACAAAAAACACAGCCTGAGAACTACAAGCAGCCCACCATAAATCATTTCTAGGACCTCCAAGAGCCCAACCCCAGGTGTGGGGTCAAAAAATTGCTTTCTCTGCTTACTTTGGAGTTAGGGAGGGAGGCAAAGCAACAACATGGGTGCCTTAAACTTTGTCTAGGCCCAGTCTCCCATTTAATTCCTTTAAACTTCTGAATCCCTCCAACAGGTCTTCATCTGACCCATTTTCATTTTTTTTAATAATAGTTTTATTAAAAATTACAATTACAAAAATAAAAACTAATACAAATTAAAAACAATAAAAGAATAAAAACAAAAAATAGAAAGTGCAGAAAAGAAAAATAGAAAAGAAAAACTAAGAATATAGTACAGAAAAAGAAAATATATTAAAAAATGACTTTCTTCATCACAAGTATAAACAATTTTAGTAACTTATCACCTTCTCTTAAAATACAACAAATTATCTCTTCTTCCCATATCCCATCTCTTATGTATAAACAAATCCTTAAAGTCTTGTCATTTCAGTCCTGATCAGCAAAAGTCCATTAAGGTTTACCAAAGATAACAATGTATCTATTTTAACCTTGATCAAATAACCCAATTTTATATTCCTTCCTTTTACTTTTAACAATCTTGATCTTTAGTTCCTTCAAATAATGTCCTAGAACTTTATATCTTTTCATTTTTTCTTTGTCCCTTCTCACAAAATTCTTCAAAGCTTTAATAAGCCTCTTTTGTGAATCCAATATAGGAAAATTATCCAGGTCATTCTCTTGGTTTTTTATTTGTATATCCCTTTTAAGACATCAGATGGTTTCTTTTGCATATCGTTCTTGTAGCCTGTCATTTTTAAATTCAATTTCAGATCAGTCTCAAGCTTGTCAAGTGAAACTTGTTCTTCTTTCATAACATCTTTTAAACACAGTCTATCAAAGTGTTAGAGTGTCTTAAAATTAACTTCTAGGTCCATTGTTCAAAGATATCCTTCAATATATCCAATGTTAAAATATTTTGCTTCATTCTGTATTAGTGAGCCAAATTTAAGTGTTCTTCTCCTTTAATTATAATCCTTTGTTCCTTCTGGTTCCCTCTAGTGTCCAGCCTTCAAAGGCTCATCCTATCATTTTTTAAAAAAATAGAATTCAAAACAAAAGCATTTTCCCATGGGAAGGATTCTTATAAATAATTCCAAAATCTTATTTCAAATCCATCTGGATCCTTAGTCCATTTGTAACTTTCCAAAATCAAAGTTCTAATCACCCTTTTGCTGTTTATTCCAAAATAAAACTTATTTAAGGATTTAAAACTTATTTTGCTAAGGACTGAACAAAACTCACCTGGTGCTGTAAAACTTGTGGATCCAAAAATTCCTAATAGCTGGAAAGCAGTTAACGCAATTAGAAGAGGAAGCATGCAAACCCAGTGTCCTTAAAGGCACCAACTACAGTTTCAGCAAGATGGCTATTCCCTCATGTCCCAGAGCTCTAAACCCACTGGAGAATGCTGTCTTGTGGTCTTCTCATAAGGAGCAACTGTATGGAGCACTTTGGACGAGGAGAGGACTTGAGATTGCCCACGAGAGGAATTATGAAGAGCCGGTCTACTTGCCAGCTCTTCATTCCACCACAGTCATCAGCTCCACTTTTAGCAGAGCCATCTTCAGGTCACCATTTCTTCCCTGGAATTCCCATCCGATCCATTTTCAGAGGTGGCCCTCAGCATGCTGGAAACCCTGAACTGATGGGAATTCCAGATTCCTGTGTCAGAGCATGTTTTAGGCATCACACTGTTGATAGACATAAAATATGTTTGCAGCTTGCATTAAAATCTTGGGTTATTTTACTTTATTTCAAAAGAATTCTGCTCTAAAGTTGCATGATAGAAACTCTGTTTCTATAATGGAAAAATATTTTTTTAAAAACACCCACATTTATCCATGCCACTACTTTTGATACACTGGATAATCGCAGAGCAATTATATGGTATTCTTTTTTTACTAAAAAATCTTTATGCAAATATGTAATAGCAAAATAAAGGAAGTCAGACAAGACTGGTGAAAAGGGACAGTAGAATTTGAGCTGGGAAGAACATCTAAAGTAAGCTTACCCAATTTCATTGCAGGAAATCTGTTGGTATAGTATCTTAAATAGAGAGCCACACTTCTGTTTATAACCCTTGGAAGAAAACGAATATTCCATCTTTAGAGGTAATGTGAGTTCACCTGTTAAGCCATATTTTGCTTAACTGCAGTTTATGGACTAAACAGTTTACTAGATTCACAACAACATGCTAAGGCATAAACCATGGTTTATCTATTACAGTGACTAAGCCACACCAAATAAACCACACTGTGCCTTACTGTAATGTATCATCCTAGCTTCCTTCTATCATTGCATCAAAGGCTGAAGTACCTATGACTGAGGCTTTATTGAGAATAGGAGCAATAAAATCTTAGGATGTAATCCTATGTCTACTTACTTAAAACTCAGTGGAACCTGGTTCTGAGTAGATATGTAAAGCATGAGGTTACAGCAGACACTATTAAAATGCATGTTACTAAACACATCTATTAATAATAGAACCATTATAGTTTATAGGTCCTGACTCTGATTGCTTTACTCTGACAAAAGATTATTAGTCACAAAAACAGTTGTGGCAATTGTTTTGGGAAACAGAAAGACAAAGAAATGCAGGGTTCCTACTTCATGGAGAGAAAAGTTCCACTTGCTGAATTATATGTAACTCCTAGAATTGTTGAGCTTCGTCTTCTATAGAAGCAGCAAAGATTCATTCTCATGGCTGAAACTAATGTAATGCAATATCCAGTTCAAAAGCTGTGACTATTGTCCAAACAACAAACTTTTTTCAAAACCTTAGTGAGTGACAAAAGTTAAGCAAGATTGGTCATGAGATCTTTATTTTAAAGGTGGAATCACCGGTGAGCTTGGTAAGTTTCCTAGCAAAGTTTGGGTTTAATGCAAAGGCAACAGTTGTGGTTTATAAACCTTAGCTTATGATTTACTGTATCAGTCCAGCTAATTTTTGCTTATTAAACAGACCAGTTTAGTATAATATAAATGTGCTTGGAATTCCAGTCTGTTTGGATAGCACAATGAACCATAAACTAGTCACCTTCATTTTGCCCTAGCATGTTGCAGAAACTCAGCACAATGGCTCAGTGTATCATGTAAATTCAGAAAATCAGGTTAATTGAATAAAACATGGATCAGGGAGGCACTGCCCAACATGTGAGTGTAGCGACAGAACATTGTGGTGTTGCATGTATCAAAACAGCTGGTCCTCATTGCTCAAAACAGATTAGCTGATCCACTGACCCGTTTCCGCTGGCTCATCTTAAAGAGTAAGATTTTTTTTGAAGCATATCCCATTACATAACAAAACATCTGCCTCCTGCCACTAACCACACGGTGGAAGGAAACACAAGTTATTGCACCCACAACAAAACTACTGTACCTTGTACAATATGCGCTTGGCTCCTCGGCCATTTAAAAAAGAGTCATGTAAGCGACGCCTACAATTATTATACACCAAACGATAGACTATGCTCGGGTCCTCCCCATTTTTATACAATTACCCCGATAACCGCATATATGTGTGTGTGTGTATGCATCATATACATATATATTGTTCCCAGCAAGATTCCTTTTTGTTGTGGCCTCATTCGGAAAGACATATCTAATTTCAGCAAATTAGGAATCAATCATAATTCAACTAAGTCAACTCCCGCTTCCCTACACAGAGTCCTATTAAATGCAAGCGGTCTGCAATTCGCTCACTTCCGCGTCCTCCAAACCGGAAATGTAGGGTGTTTGCCGTTCTTAATCGTCCTCTCCTCTTTAGCCTTTCCAGCTCCCGCGAAGCAAAGATTTTTCCCTCCGCGGTGTCGTTCCGTGCCTTGCTTGCAATTCAATTGGCCCGCCTTCCCTCACGTGACCACGGCTTTTCCGAGGCTAGGGCTAAGCGCCATCTCTCCGGCCCGACGCTGCTGGGGCCGAAGGAAGAAGTCTTCTGCGGAGGCCGTGCAATGGGCGGGTGCGCTGAGCGTGAGGTAATGTGTGGGAAGAAAGGGCATTCGGTGGAAAAAGTCTGCGGAAACAGAGGAAAGGGTGTGGACAGCAAACGCTTTCTGTGCTAGGGATGGGGAGAATCTTGCTTATCTCTGAGGAAGTGCTAAAAGAGCTGAACTTCTTGTGAAGCCGGCGAATGAGCTTTCTCCAACCTCAGATGTGCTGACTCCAACTTCTGTAGCCTCCTGCAGGAATAAGCTAAATTGAATGTAGGTGAAGTCCAGAAACCATGTGCTGGAGAATCTGCACTGCGCCCTAGCGCGTACACCGGAGTTCCCTCCTCTGGTGCAATAAAACCCTGCAATATTTATTTGAATATAATGCAAGATATTCCATCTCAAAGGTGCCTTTGGGAAGCTACATTTCCAAGGCAGTGTTCTTTCCACGCTTCTTAAAGAACAGCTAGTTGGGTGCCCTCTCTCTCCAGTGTCACACTAATGTCATATACTGCTTCCAGTACGAACATATCTTGAAATGTACAATATGCAGTAAAAGTAAAAATGGTATGTACAAGGGGAAACGAAAACAAAAGCAGAAACAAAAACCCAACATTCATACAAAAAGGACTGGGTAAAGAGAAAATATTCAGCAGACATCTGAAAGGTGTAACAGTAAGCACCTTACACATTTCTGGGGAGGGTGCATTCCAGGCTGTAGACATTGCCATTGAGAAGATCTTCTTGTGAGTGACTGCAATCAGATTAGACCTTTGAAATAAAGATTTTTATTTCACTATGGCCCAGTACACCCCTGTTTGAAGAAGAAAAGGCAATTTACTGCTGTACTGTAGTATTATTGCCTGAATTAATATCATTTTCTCACTGGTAATCCCTAACTATCCCACAGCATCACCCAATAATCACCATGCTCTGAATAATAACAACAAGACTAGGCTTTATAATGCTACAACAATGCATGGGCGTCACAGCAGCTGTATTCTGTCTCCTAGGGTTAGGGTCCTTTTCAGTGCAAATCACTGAACAGATAGGTACTTTGCAGAGCAAATGAAGTGTCCTTTTTCAAAGCACAGAGGCAGCTGTATCCTCTAGATAGCTCACTGCTTTCCCAGGTCTGTATGTACAGCACAAACATGATTTCCACTGGGACTGTTAGTGAAGTGAAATGGTTGTGCATGTATATGCATCAGGCAGTGACCAGGGAAAGTCTTCACAGCAGCTGTGATGAGCTTCCCAGAGAATGCAGTAACCTCAGCATTTGAAAGAAGATTCCTCATTCTTATCAACACACTTCTCAGTGAGTCTCTACAAATGCTGTCAGTGGTCATCAAGGGAATAGCTGTATTAGTCTTTAGCACTATTGTGGCATCTGCAAGACTAACCATTTGTGTTGGTTATCATCTTTAAAGCCCTACATGGCATGGGTCCAGGTTACCTGAGGGACCATCTCACCCCCATTACATCAACCCGTCCCACCCAGTCAGGGTATGTTGCGGACCCCATCAGTGAGAGAATGTCAGCTGGTGGGGCGTAGGAGGAGAGCCTTCCCTGCTGTTGCCCCCGCCCTTTGGAATATTTTCCTCCCAGAGGTGCGATTGGCCCCTAACCTCCTGGTTTTCCAGAAAGAACTTAAGACCTGGCTCTGCCAGCTTGCATGGGGTGATAAGAGTTTTAATCAATCCTGGGGGTGGCTAGTGCCCTGATGTCACTCCTGAGTTATTCACCAATTCCCTCATTCTTGGAATCTATGTATTATTTTTAAAATTGTTTTATATTGTATTTTAATTGATTTAATCTCCTTTGTAAACTACCCAGAATTGCTTTTCAACAAGATGGGCAGTGACAAATTAGATCGATAGATAGATAGATTAATTTTATTATCCCATAAGGTTTTCTGGCAGAATGTGGACTGAGATCCACAAAAATATATGCATTCATTAGTCTTTAAGATGCCATAAGACTTAGATTTCTTGTTATATTCTGCTAGAATTCTTGTATATTCTGCTGTCCTCTTCTGTAAATGAGAAAATGAATGTTTGTTTAAACTTACATGTATTTTACATTATTGATTGTAATCTGCAGAATACGTTGCTTGAACCATTTGTATTTCTTATGTTGCTCTTATATCAGCTGCTGATTCTATCATCCCACTTTTATTTATCCAGTTTAGAGGTCACCTGACTCCTGAGCAACCCTGGGTGGCTTACAAATAAAAAAGCTCAGTACGTATTAAAAAAATCATAACCAACCAGAAGAACAATACAATCAACTACTGAGCCAAAGTTAACTACTGGGGATTCTACAACCACCCTATCCCAAGGCCTGGAAGAACAACCAAGTTTTTAATTATTGCCTGAACATCATTAGGGTAGGAGCTACACAAATCTCTGGGGGAATGTTGTTCCAGAGAGCAGGTGCTGCAACAGAGAAGGCACACTTCCTGAGTCCTATAAGATGACACTGTTTAATTGATGGGAGCCGTAGTGCATACACTCTGTTTGATCATACCAGATGGGCCAAAATTGTAGGAATAAGCAGTCCCACAAAGAACCAGGCTGTATACCGTGAAGGGCTTTGAATTGCACCTGGAAGTCAACTACTAACCATTGCAGCTCATGAAGCAGTGGGGTCATGTGAGCAAAATATGTCCCCATCACTGCCCACACTGCCACATTCTGGACTAACTGTAGCTTCTGGATGGTTTTAAAGGGCAGCCCCACATAGAGCAAATTGCAAGTATCCAGTTGTGAGATGATCTGGGCAAGAGTGGTTATCTGAAAGGGTCCAAGAAAGCATGCAACTGGTGCACTAGATGTACCTATGTAAAGCCCCTCTTGGGCACAGCTGCCACCTCTTCTTCAAGCAGAAGCTGAGTCCAAGAGGACCCCCAGATTAAGCACAAGTCTCAAATGGGGAAGTATAATCCCACTGAGAACTAGTGATGAAATAAATCCATGGGCAGATAAACATAGCCAGTTGGTTTTGTCACAATTAGTCTGAGTCTGTTCCTCCCTATTCAGACCTGCATAGCCTCCAGGCACTAAATATATAAAAAACAATAATTATTAAAAATACAACCATCAGGTACAGAAGAGAGTAAATTAAACACAATTATAGAGCCATCTTAAAATATCCCCAGCCCCTTGTCCCCACAGTCACGTGATCACAATCTGGGCACTCGGCTTGGGATTACAGTGTCCTGGCAAGCAGCAGTCACATGGTCGCAATTTCTGACATTCCCTGCCAGCTTCCCACAAGTAAAGTCAATGGGAAAAGGAAATCGGAAGTTGCAGTCGCATGAGGTTCTTGTTTAACGACAACTGGGACTGCTGGAATTACTGTCACTAAGTGACACCAACACATGTGGCGCTTTAAGATCATGTTGCTTAGCAGTGGCAATTCTGGCCCCAATTGCTCTTGTAAGCCAAAGACTACCTGTACTGTTTAGGTGTGAGGCATCAGTTAAATTTGCATTAATTCGAAACTCTAAAATCAAGAAAAAATGAAGTTCTTTTCTAAAGTTCCTTATTTCTTTAAGAGCCTACTTGCTCAGTATTACAGAGAGGAAGTGGCATTATCTCTTTGTTCAGGATGCAAATAAGATAAAAAAACACATGGAATGAGTTTGCTTTTCCTCCCTTGTTCAATATATTGCCTTTATGTTCAACATATATTCAGAGTAAACAGTATGATTCACAGAAAGTAGTTCTTTGAAATTCAATTGTCAATTGAAAAAGTACAAACTTAAAAGCACAATTAACAGTATACATTTTTAAGATTGTATTAGGCAAATGCCTTATAGTTCTTTTTCCTCTTGGCATTGTAGCTTTTTTTATACACATATCTCCATTCTTAAGCTTTGATTTTAATTTATCTGGTTATAATTCTGTTCCTATGCAGATTTCATAATCTTGATAATATTGAAAGTGATTTTCATACAAATTTGATAATGGCATTAGTTGTCCAATTAATTTGGAGGATACCAGGTTAAGGAGGGCTGTGTTAGAAAATGATGTTGTTTATATAGTTAATAGTGTACTCCCATAGGAAAGGTAATTTAATGATTTTTTTTAAAGAAAAAGCATACAGGAATTACAAATCTAATGATGAGATTATGATATATAATGATATATATAATGATATATATAAATAGGTGATGACAGGAAACTTGGGCAAAGATTGCTCAGCATCTGCTCACGCCCAGTAAGTCCAGTTGCATTCCTGCCTTGAAGAAGCAGATGTGTTGTAATATTTCTAGCACAGTTAAACCCTCTAGGAAAATGCCAAGTACCATATTTACAAATACTAATCTTGTACTTCTTGTGTTCCCTGAAATAAAATCCTGACTTTAATGGCAGGCAAACAGTTATACAGAAGCCAATATTGATTTAACAAATCATGAATTTGCTATTTCTGATAGTTATAATTAAGGTAGCCCTGGGATTTCTTTGTAGTAGTGTATGGAATTCAAACATAAACATAAGATGGATTTGTGCAACATGTCAAGCCAAAATGAGCTTTGAGATTAGGATATTCAGGTAGTCCCTGGTTTAAGAACGCCCAGGTTACAGACCCACAGTTAAGAATGGAGCCTATTATAGCAAAATTTGAGTTAAATGCACAGTGATTTGAGTTAAATACACAATGGTTCAAGTTCATTACAATGCTACTTATACAGTATTATACAATAATACTGTTCTGGCTTACATACAACTCACTTTTCTGGGAAAGCACATGAGAAATACTACTTTATGTACATTTGTTATTTCAGATTTTGTCTGTCTGTCTCAGGAGACCCTGAAATGCAAAGTGTGAATTCAGAAAGCCTGTTCTAAAACCATGACTCTGACACAGGTAAAAACTCCATATATAAAGCATTTTCAGTTAATTCTAAATGCTTAACTTATTCACCTGATCTCAACTCTTAGTTTCTGCATCTAGATAGAAATATTTTCCATATGAAGGACATGTTTTATGTATAGGGTTATACCTCATGCTTCATTCAGTCCTGGAGGCAGCTGACCCATTTCTAAAAAATTACAGAATTCATTACAAATTTAAGGTTTACAAAATGGGGAAAGTTTATATGGACTTGTGTTGTATTATATGTTGCTGTTAACAATAAGGGCCCAAGATGTTCAAACGACTCCTTTCCTTGCATTGCTAGCAAGTTCCTGTGGCTTCTAATCTGGTGCCTGAAACACTACATCAAACTGGCTCTTTCATCTTTAGGGAATAGTGGCAATAATATTTTATGGAGTTTTATTCCATATGTATCTTAGTTCTAGGTTCACTCAAACATTTAGTGTGCTGTGTGAGTCTATCTGTTGTGGTATATCAGCCATAGTTTCCCTCTAAGCCAAAAACAAAAAAACACTTTATGGACTATCAGCATGAAATACCCAATCAGTTTAGAATGTGTATGAAGCAGATTGTTGGTAACTAATAGACATTAAGTTCTAAATTTCATTTCTGTACAGGTTCTTTGTAGGAGTCCCTCTTTACTGAAATCTTTAACAGCAACCAGTTTGGGAAGAATATTGAAGTCTCCTATATGTTATTGGAATAATTATTTAAGAGAGGTCTCTGTTCATGGTGGCAAGTTCTTTTCTACTAAAATAGTCCTGGGAATAGAAACTAGCTGTGATGATACAGGAGCTGCTGTGGTGGATGAAACTGGTAGCATTTTAGGAGAAGCATTACATTCTCAAACTGATGTTCATTTAAAGTAAGTAATTCTCATTGTGGGTGAAATTATGTTTTAGCTGCTATAGTTTGCCTAGTGTTGTTGCCATTTCTATGTATCAGAGTTCTGGAAATCGGATCCCTTTAAAAATTAAAGTTGAAAATCTCTTTCCTTTAAAATTAGGGCTTTGAGGTAGGAATGATGCCAGTTTGAATAACTGAAGTATGTGTAGCATCCAGAGAAAACACTTTATTACAGCTTAATAAAAGAAACTATAAAATTTTAATCTATGTTGCTTATGTTAATTATTAGAAAAGGAACAGGCTCTCCTTATCTGAAGGTTTGTAGAGACCTCCTTTGGCAGCAAAGGTTGAATAAAGTAGGGTTTATAAGGAAGTTAAAACTTACTAATGTCTGGACTATTTTATATCATATTTTATATCCCCACCCAAAGATATCTTGAAAATGGCCTCTAGCTCATATTAGAAAATTATGGTAGTCTGCTGTCAGACTGTTTCTATATTTATAGTTCAAAATCAGCAGAACAGGCCAAGTAGGTCCTTCTATCAAGAAGTGGGTGTTGAAATTTTTTACCCACTGGAGTTTCTGAACACTCTTATTTGAAGTGTTGTCCCCCCAAAAGCATATTCTGTAGTAAAACCTCCATATTATAAGCATTGATGATAGTTGTGAGGTTTTCAGCTTCTGTTAAAGAACTAGTTCTTGACTGAAAGCATTTTTAGGGAGACTGCTGCTTGAATTAAAGGGGTGAACTGCTTTCTGAGTTACCAGTTTTCCTGTAAAATAGGAAAGAAAAAGGACCCCATTGATACAGAATGCCATAGGAAGTTAGAAACATTAGATTTAGATCACAATTTGTTTCTTGCATTTACTTGCCATTTTTCCTCCAGAACCTCTAGAAGTCTATATGGTGTTTTATGGGCAGTTATATAAATTTGCTAAATAAATAAATAAATAAAATTTCTCCCACCCCCAATTTTACTGTCACGAGAATCCTGTAAGATAGACATAATGTTAATAGTGTAACTTGATTAGTGATGTCAGGAGACTGAAATGGGTCAGTAAAATACCATCATTCTCTGATGGCCCATCAACAGGGCAGGTGGGAGAAAAAAAGGTAACTGCCGAGACATCAATCCTCCAGTGTTTAAATTAGTCCAATAGATTTCACATGCAGATGTTTGTTTCTAATTAGAACAGGTGGCATTATCCCTGCAGTAGCACAACAGCTTCACCAAGAAAATATTGCAAGGGTGGTACAACATGCAGTCTCAGCCAGTGGTGTCAGTATGGATGATATCTCGGCTATTGCAACAACAGTGATGCCAGGACTTGCGTTAAGCCTTGGAATTGGATTGAAATATAGTTTAGGACTGGTGAAGAAGCATCAGAAACCTTTCATCCCTATCCATCATATGGAAGCACATGCACTCACTGCCCGACTGACAAATTTCGTAGCATTTCCTTTTCTTGTCCTTTTGCTCTCTGGGGGTCATTGTATACTGGCAGTAGCGCAAGGAGTTTCAGATTTTCTTCTCCTTGGACAGACAAAGGACATTGCACCAGGGGACATGCTTGATAAGGTGATTATTTTAATATGGATTATTGGCACATAAATGTTTTCAAGCCAAGATTCTTTGAGTGATATAGTGGGGCACCATCCAATAAGTATTGAGTAGGGCTAATATACAAACTTAACTTTTAAAGTGACATGATTACTCCTCATGTATTCAATAATTTCTCACTTCTATAACATTAAAAATTATATTTTGGTGGAAACTTCTAGAGGTTTTCAGGTTTTGGGGGCCACGATATATGCATCTTTCAGGTGTGTTGTTTTAGAGCAGATGTAGATAGCCCTTGGCTGCATGCACTTCCCCAGCATTCCATTTCCATTCACTGTTTCCCATTTTACCCTTTAAAAAACCTGGAAAAGCCCATTTGTTTTCTGACGGGGGTTGATTTTGTTCCATTTTCCCATTAAACCTCTCCAGCTCCAAAACACCCAGGAAACAGACCCAAAGCTCCATCTACTCTGGAAATGGCAGGTAACATAAGCCATGCTGGCTGTAGTCCCCATATACTGTCAGGTCCAGAAATATTGGGACATCGACACAATTCTAACATCTTTGGCTCTATACACCACCACAATGGATATGGAATGAAACAAACACAATGTGCATTAACTGCAGACTGTCAGCTTTAATTTGAGGGTATGTACATCCAACTCAGGTGAACGGTGTAGGAATTACAACAGTTTGCATATGTGCCTCCCACTTGTCAAGGGACCAAAAGTAATGGGACAGAATAATAATCATAAATCAAACTTTCCCTTTTTAATACTTGGTTGCAAATCCGTTGCAGTCAATCACAGCCTGAAGTCTGGAACGCATAGACATCACCAGACGCTGGGTTTCATCCCTGGTGATGCTCTGCCAGGCCTCTACTGCAACTGTCTTCAGTTCCTGCTTGTTCTTGGGGCATTTTCCCTTCAGTTTTGTCTTCAGCAAGTGAAATGCATGCTCAATGGGATTCAGGTCAGGTGATTGACTTGGCCATTGCATAACATTCCACTTCTGTCCCTTCAAAGACTCTTTGGTTGCTTTTGCAGTGTGCTTTGGGTCATTGTCCATCTGTACTGTGAAGCGCTGTCCAATGAGTTCTGCAGCATTTGGCTGAATGTGAGCAGATAATATTGCCCGAAACACTGCAGAATTCATCCTGCTGCTTTTGTCAGCAGTCACATCATCAATAAATACAAGAGAACCAGTTCCATTGGCAGCCATACATGCCCACGCCATGACACTACCACCACCATGCTTCACTGATGAGGTGGTATGCTTAGGATCATGAGCAGTTCCTTTCCTTCTCCATACTCTTCTCTTCCCATCACTCTGGTACAAGTTGCTCTTGGTCTCATCTGTCCATAGGATGTTGTTCCAGAACTGTGAAGGCTTTTTTAGATGTCGTTTGGCAAACTCTAATCTGGCCTTCCTGTTTTTGAGGCTCACCAATGGTTTACATCTTGTGGTGAACCCTCTGTATTCACTCTGGTGAAGTCTTCTTTTGATTGTTGACTTTGACACACATACACCTACCTCCTGGAGAGTGTTCTTGATCTGGCCAACTGTTGTGAAGGGTGTTTTCTTCACCAGGGAAAGGATTCTTCGGTCATCCACCACAGTTGTTTTCCGTTGTCTCCCGGGTCTTTTGGTGTTGCTGAGCTCACCGGTGCGTTCCTGAGCTCACCGGTGCGTTCCTTCTTTTTGAGAATGTTCCAAACAGTTGTTTTGGCCATGCCTAATGTTCTTGCTATCTCTCTGATGGGTTTGTTTTGTTTCTTCAGCCTAATGATGGCTTGCTTCACTGATAGTGACAGCTCTTTGGATCTCATCTTGAGAGTTGACAGCAACAGATTCCAAATGCAAATAGCACACTTGAAATGAACTCTGGGCCTTTTATCTGCACATTGTACTTGGGGTACTGAGGGAATATCACACACCTGGCCATGGAACAGCTGAGAAGCCAATTGTCCCATTACTTTTGGTCCCTTAACAAGTGGGGGGCACATATGCAAACTGTTGTAATTCCTACACCGTTCACCTGAGTTGGATGTACATACCCTCAAATTAAAGCTGACAGTCTGCAGTTAAGGCACATTGTGTTTGTTTCATTCCAAATCCATTGTGGTGGTGTATAGAGCCAAAGATGTTAGAATTGTGTCGATGTCCCAATATTTCTGGACCTGACTGTAACACAAAGGCAAAATGCAGCTCCCGGGCTGATAAGTTCAGGAAGGCATGCAGCGCATGACTTTTGGTATTCTTTCCATTCTCTAGTCCTAATAGAAGCTCTGCTCTGGTTCATATGCCCAGGAAGGAGAGGGAAGGAGGCTTAGAATGAAGTTCTTGTAAACTTAATTTTTTTCCCTTTACTTTTCTTAAGGTAGCTAGAAGACTTTCTTTACATAAGCATCCAGAATGCTCTGGCATGAATGGTGGAAGAGCAATAGAAATCTTGGCCCAGCAGGGTAACATTCTGCAATACAAATTCAGAATCCCCATGCAGCGATACCGTGATTGCACTTTCTCTTTTGCTGGACTGCAAAGTGAAATTGTTAGAACGATTTCAAAAGAAGAAGAAGCAGAAGGTATTTGCCCAAGAGTCCCAAACTGTGTGTGTATTTTGCTGCATGTCTGCTTTGAAAATCTATGTGATGGTAATTCCTGCAGGCCTTCAGGAAGGGCAACATCTCTCCTGTCTTTCGGACCTTGCTGCGGCAGTCCTGTATACAATGACTGTCCACATTGCCGAGCGAACACACAGGGCCATTTTCTTCTGCAGAGAGAAAGGAATCATACCCCCAGGAAAGGAAATTTTGGTAAGTTCTGTGTGAAGGTTACACCTTTAATTATCTCAGGTTCCAAAACTGACTGCTTCTTGATCATGGAAATAGTGAACTGGCCAAGGGGCGGACTCCAAATAATATCAGGCTTTGCTACAATGAAGGAAGTAAAATATTCCAGGACTATACTGTGCTTACAGTTAAGGCACCAGGCTAGAAAGTAGGAGATGGTAAGTTCTAGTCCTGCCTGAGGCATGGGAGCTGGCTGGGTGACGTTGGGCCTGTCACTCTCTCTCAGCCCAACTCACCTCACAGGGTTGTTGTTGTGGGGGAAATAGGAGGAGGAAGGAGTATGAGGTATGCTCACCACCTTGAGTTATTTACAAAAATAATAAAGGCGGGATAAAAAATCTAAAAGAAAAAGTTAGTTTGAAGTGGAACTGTGCCTGCCTGTTTGGCTGCCAGATATTCCTTAACTGCACGCTGGGCATAATAGCCTTGTTGACACTGCTCTACATCCCTTGTTCACAAGCACGTATAGCCTTGCGTGTAAGATATATTGATTGACGTTTTTCATTCCTGTTTCAGGTTCATTTTGGAATCGAGCATCTTTTTTAAAAAAAGAAAAACTCCTAATGTTCAAGTTACCAGATAGGTTAAAAAAGATTTTAAAATCTTCCAGAGGTATCTTTTGAGAAATAACTTCCTTTCCACATGTTAAAAAAAAAACTGAGATAAATTCAAATTATCTGTTAGGAAGTTCTTATTTTCAGAGGCTTTGTTTTCTCTTTTTGAAAAAACAAAGATTTGTTTTTAAACAACAAAACCTAATATCCAAAGAACTTTAAACAGATCCAGCATAGGCTAGAGTGTAAAACAAATGTGGAGCATTGCCCTTGTTGTATTGAGACTTTCAGGGGATATGGTAGTTTAAAGCAAAAACTCATCCATTTTTTATCTCCTCCAAGAAGCTAATGTAGTTCTGATGTGGCTGTACAGCTGTTTGAAGACGCCATCACTGAAATACACATTGATTTGTGAAGATTAGGGTGTTTTCAGTCATCTGGGGTTTGATGAACTAGTGCATTTGTCATTATTTAGCTCCAGACTACAGTTATTAAAATAAATAAACGCATTAGGAGAAGTATTCTTCCTCGGTAAAAAAAATGTCTTCTCTGTAATCATGTATGCTGACTGATAGAATTATCCTTCATTTAGGAAAAGAATATCAGTCACATTTGCACAGTTGAAAGGAAATACAGAGATTTTAGCTAGAAAAAGAATATTAATGCCTTGATCTCCAAATATATTTTGTAAGACTTTAACAGAGTTGGATTAGAAGAAGTAGCATAGTCCAGATGCAAGTAAAGAAAAGATATCCAGGCTGTCCATGCCCAAGAATGAATGAATGAATGAATTTCTTGCATGATTGCCAAATCTCATTGCAATTCAGCAATCGCGTCCCTCCAGGAACTTGAGTAGTCTCATGCAACAACACTGAACTCTTCATAAAATGATTTCAGCATTTTAAATGTATATTTATTTAGGTTCTATAGGTGTTGTGGGAACTGTGTTACCAACTATGTGATAATAAGTATTTACATTACAACATAAAAGTTTACCTTTTTTCTCTGTATCATATTTAATTCTGAAATATCACAAGGAGAGCGTGCTCACATTTTATGTTTCCTCCATTGACATGCTCTAATGGAGTTACAAGATGCAGCTATTTACTGTTATGAGAGTTCCTCTTTCAACTTTGTTTTCAGGTGGTTTCAGGGGGTGTCGCAAGTAACCAATATATCCGTAGAACTCTGCAGCTTGTAGCAGATGCTACTAATTTCACATTGGTATGTCCACCTCCAAAGCTTTGCACTGACAACGGTGTTATGATTGCATGGTAAGGAAGGATGTTTTCAGTTCAGAATGAGATACATAATTGCAGAACATCATGATTAATTTCCAAACAATATATACATAATTAGTAACATGCAAGTTTTATATAGGCAACTGCATATACTTTTCATCTGTACATACACTGTCTTTGGGGTATGTGATCATAAATATTTGAGCTGCATTTCTTACATGGAATTGACAAACACCTAGGTAATTTGTTATGCACCGAGTCCCTTGCAGCATCATGGTTTTGCAGAAAAAGCACTGCCTTTGCCTTTTTTGATAAAAAATGTGAAGGAAATCAAAGGCTTATTTTGCATGAAAGATACCTCAGGTTCCTTCTTGTAGTGAAAATAATTAGATTAACAGGAATAGTATCTAATGGAAAATGAGACAATATGGTTGAAGACTCTGCCAATATTGTTTTGTGATCTATGTGATAAATGCTTTGTGTTCATTGTAAATAACAAAGAAATGAAATTGTTTTGCTTAATTACATAAATATTTCCTTTATAGGAATGGCATTGAAAAGCTTTCTGCAGGCTCAGGTATCTTTTATAATGTAGAAGATTTCAGGTATGAACCAAAGTAAGTGGTTAACTATTTCATTGCACCTTTCTTGGTCTGCTTTATTATCTGTATGGTGCTCAGAGTTATGGGGGGGGAAACATGGATATGAAAAAGGTGGTATACACTGAGTGCTTAAAAACTGTACCCCCAAAACCATTCCCACTTGGAATACCCAAGGTGTGTTGGAACTCAGATTCCAGAATTCCTTCATCTGTTGCATATCTACAAAGCATGAGATTGGAGAAGGCTGGTTAAGATAATTTTTTTCCTAGCAGAGAAGGCCTGTTCAGAGTCACATATAAATTGCTATCTCTTTCCTTAATCCAAGTTCTTGTTTGACATTTTGGTTTATTTTCCCTCTAGATAGAATGTTCCATATTTGATCCAGAGCATTTGAATTCTATCTGAAAAACTTAGCAAAGTGTAATGTATTGGGAAAATGTGCCAAGTTTATTTTTGTTGTATTTGCACAATTACTGTATATGAATGTATACTGTACATTCTTTGGCACAGAATATGCTCTTCCCTTATCAGACAGATTTTTAAATCACATTATTTTCTCTAAACAATCTTAAAAATTGTACAAGTATATAATGTTTGAGAAAGAAATGTCTTTGTCAAAAATTGTTGTGTTCAGTGGTAAAATAAAAATCCTAGTCCCAGCTGGTACGTTGAATAGCAGGGAGGCATTTGCATAAATCGTAAATTGAGTTTTTGAAAGTTCTTTGGTTGATGCTTGAATCAGGGTTGAAGGATCCCAAATTTAGCATGAATATTATAGAAGCAGAAATATTGTAGTTTTAAGTATTAATGAATTAATGATATTTCTTCAATCTTGTTCATCCTAGTCTTTTTTATATATTATCTAGCACCATAATAGGGTTACAGCCTTCTTTTAAATTGTATACTGCATGAAATTCCTCCCTTTAAAAGTTTCTGGGTAGAGAATGCACAAGATTAATAATAATAAATATTGGACATTTGTATATTATTTTAAAGTACATAAAAAGGTTATGATGTTTTACAAGTTTCTGTTGTTAGAATTATATAAATTAGTTCCAAAAATAGTAAATCTGTATTTGTTTTCATGAGGATCTGAGCTTTACATTGGTAGTTTATCAATATTCTTTTCTCAGCATTCAGCCTTTAGATATGATTTTTCACTGATGCACTGTTATCTCAAAATACAACCTTGTTTAAGGTTAGGCCTGATGCAATGGAAACCAGTCCAACAGCTTTCTTTTCCAACTATGATTTAAAACTATAATTATTCAGGATTAAATATTGGATCACATATTTACAGTATATAAAAAAGGTGTGTCTGTGAAAAAAGTAAGGTAAAGTAAGAGAGGTTTTACCTGAAACAAAATTGAATCTACATTCCTTCTCTTTGGAACAAGTAGTTTGGGATAGGTGTATTGTTTTGAATATGGTTTATGGAAGTGAAGTTTGAATTATAGAAATTACTGACTTTATAGTAATTTTCATTATATGCAGAAGGGTCTTAGAGATGCAACACACATATATTTGTAATATCTAATTAATTATACATGCATTTCTGTTACATGTTTAATTATAATGTATTGAACTTTTTAATATTATCATTTAGAGCTCCCCTTGGAACCGATATCTCAGAACAAGTAAAAGAAGCTTTCATCAAAGTGCCAGCACTAAATCTAGCAATATAATGTTTGGTATTTTTCAATTGTTTGGAAAAAGTGAATGTGTCAATATTAAACAGCTTTTAATGGTGACTCCATTTCATCATCTGGGCCAGTTGTGTGACATTGCTGAGTGATTTAATTGTAAGTTTAGGAGAAATTTAAGGTATGAAAATAAAAAAAACTTAAAACAGGAGATACACTTCTAGTCACTATAAATGAGGAAGGTGTTTCTAAATATTTTATTGTTTACAAATTTGAATATATGTCCCATCATCAATTAAATTACAAGCTGGGATTTTCCAGTGGTTTAATGAAAACAGTTACAGACAGAGAAGGAATGGATGTTATGCATGTCTACACACATCATACTTCCTGAAAGGAAGATAGTCTTGAATTTAAAATAATATCCTCAAAAAAGAAGGGGGGGGGAATCTTGTGGAGTACCCAGCTTCCCCACCTAAGTAATCTAGGTTTACAAATTCTAGCTGAAATAAATCTTGGATATTCCACACTTCCACCCAATAACAGTGAACACGTCACCTTTTTATATCTGTGTTTATATGTGTATGCATGTACAGGTGAAACTCGAAAAATTAGAATATCGTGCAAATGTTCATTTATGTCAGTATGGCAACTCAAAAGGTGAAACCAATATATGAGATAGACGCATTACATGCGAAGCGAGATATGTCAAGCCTTACTTTGGTATAATTGTGATGATTATGGCATACAGCTTATGAAAACCCCAAATTCACAATCTCAGAAAATTAGAATATTACATGACATCAATAACACAAGGATTGGAAATAGAACAATATCGGACCTCTGCAAAGTATAAGCATGCATATGTACTCAGTACTTGGTTTGGGCCCCTTTTGCAGCAATGACTGCCGCAATGTGGCGTGGCATGGATGCTATCAGCCTATGGCACTGCTGAGGTGTTATGGAAGACCAGGATGCTTCAGTAGCGGCCTTCAGCTCCACTGCATTGTTCGGTCTCATGTCCCTCATCTTTCTCTTGGCAATGCCCCATAGATTCTCTATGGGGTTCAGGTCAGGCGAGTTTGCTGGCCAATCAAGCACAGTAATCCCATGGTCATTGAACCAGGTTTTGGTACTTTTGGCAGTGTGGGCAGGTGCCAGGTCCTGCTGGGAAATGAAGTCAGCATCCCCATAAAGCTCGTCTGCGGAAGGAAGCATGAAGTGCTCCAAAATCTCCTGGTAGACAGCTGCGTTGACCCTGGACTTAATGAAGCACAGTGGACCAACACCAGCAGATGACATGGCTCCCCAAATCAACACAGACTGTGGAAACTTCACATTGGACTTCAAGCATCGTGCATTGTGTGCCTCTCCATTCTTCCTCCAGACTCTGGGTCCTTGGTTCCCAAATGAGATGCAAAAGTTGCTCTCATCAGAAAAGAGGACTTTGGACCACTGGGTAACAGACCAGTTCTTTTTTTCTGTAGCCCAGGTAAGATGCTTCTGACGTTGTTTGTTCAGGAGTGGCTTGACGAGGAATACGACATTTGAAGCCCATGTCCAGGATCCGTCTGTGTGTGGTGGCTCTTGATGCACTGAGGTGCTCCAGCCTCAGTCCACTCCTTGTGAAAGTCCCCAACACTTTTGAATGGCCTTTTCCTGACAATCCTCTCCAGGCTGCGGTCATCCCTGCTACTTGTGCACCTTTTTCTACCACACTTTTCCCTTCCACATAACCTTCTATTGATGTGCTTTGATACAGCACTTTGGGAACATCCAACTTCTTTTGCAATTACCTTTTGGGGCTTTCCCTCCTTATGGAGGGTGTCAATGATGGTTTTCTGCACAACTGTCAGGTCAGCAGTCTTTCCCATGCTTGTGATTCCTACTGAACCAGCCTGAGAGACCATTTAAAGGCTCAGGAACCCTTTGCAGGTGTTACGGATTCATTAGCTGATTAGAGTGGGACACTTTGAGCCTAGAATATTGAACCTTTTCACACTATTCTAATTTTCTGAGATTGTGAATTTGGGGTTTTCATAAGCTGTATGCCATAATCATCACAATTATACCAAAGTAAGGCTTGACATATCTCGCTTTGCATGTAATGCGTCTATCTCATATTGGTTTCACCTTTTGAGTTGCCATACTGACATAAATGAACATTTGCACGATATTCTGATTTTTTGAGTTTCACCTGTAGATATACCTGCCAGAAGCTACACTCCAAAAAAGGGTAGAGGCAGGACAAGAAAAAGTCCCATTAGTTCAGTTAATAACTACTGATTACAATTAATTGTTTGTAAAATAAGGTTCTCCCTTTACAAAATGAATTGATCCCCACCAGGACAGGAAGGCCTGGCGCAATATGGTTCATGGGGTCACGAAGAGTCGGACACGACTTAACGACTGAACAACAACAACAAATATGTACCAACCATTCTCTCTCTCAGATGCAAACCACTCTGACACACAGAAATATACCGATATTTCCCTCCCTTCTTCCAGCAGAAACAGCTAAAAAGAAAGGGGGAAAAACGGAGGGAGATAGAATTTTAAAAAAGGCTAGCTGCAATGGTGAGGAGAGAAGGGGAAAATAGATGGAGATGAGAGTAGCAGAAGGGAGGGAAGGAAACAAATACTTGTATGTCTTTAAAAAAAACTCAATTCATAAGTAAACAGCCTCTCCCAAGCAGCAGCTAATCTTTGAAGTTATCCAAGATTTGCAGCAGTGTCTTTACAGCCACTTGCGTCATGCAGAGTCCTTGTTTTCAAGAGCTTATCAGTGAATGTACAGTGTTAGTATTTCATATCCCTTTTTTTGCTACAATGCTACATGATTTGAAATACAGATATAGTTTAATTCACTCTGATTCTTCATATTAATTGCTTTTCACACAGGAAGTCATATTTGATGGCCAGTGTTTTTATTCCATACTACTGTAACAGTTTCTTGCATTATTAAGGCAGATGTTCTCTTCCCAATTTGGAGTAAATCCATTACAGACATAATAGTAATTTTTATTTGCATTAAACTATATGGTAACAGCACCCTTTTTTATTTATTTTTATTTTTTTGCCACTGCAATGTAGATAATATTTTTAAGCTTTCTTTTCTGACAAACTATGCTTGAGTGTACTGACATCAACAATTCTTGGTCGTGAAACCTTAATGAGGTCAGATGTTGTTGTGTGTGGAAATTGATAGTGTCCAGATACTGGAATGCGAGGTTTCTCCGGAATTTTTAATCTTCCCATTATGTGTGTGGTCATCGGCATTAAAAACAGAGAATCCTTTGGACGAAACTTTGCTTTGTATACTTTAACACCAGTACCTCGAAATTTTTCTGGAAAATGAAAACACTGCTTTTACTACCATCAATATTATCTGCACAATATTTCAGATTGTTCAGGCACATAAAGCTGCAGCATGAGTTTGACTACTTGTGGGCTGGATCCTTATTCCACCTGACTCATTTGAACAGCTAGAGGTGGGGTGACTGGAGCTGCACTGCACTGGAGAATGGTCCCTGCCACCTTGAAAAAGGTGGTGGTGGATGCCCTCCTGATAAGGCCATCTTTTAATCCAGCCATGCTACCCATTTATTGTCTCGCCTCCAACCTTCCCTTTTGGGGGGGAAGTATGTGGAGAAGATAGTTGGTTTGCAGTTGCAGAGGGCCCTCAGGGAAGCCGATTATCAGACCCAGATATGAAATAGAAGCAGCGTTGGTCACTCTTGTGGAGGGAACCTGGATATGGGAGTGCAAGCCTCCTGATTGTTTTAGATCTGTTTTTCAAACTTGGCAACTTTAAGATGTGTGGGTTTCAACTCCTAGAATTCCCCAACCAGCATGGGAATTGTAGTCCACACATCTTAAAGTTGCCAAGGTTGAGAAACACTGTTTTAGATCTTCCAATAGCGTACAGTACCATCAATTGCAGCATCCTTCTGGATTGCCTATGATAATTGGGAGTTAAGGTATAGTGGTTCTGCTCCTTCCTAAGTGTGCAGTTCAGTCATTGTTAATGGGGAAGAAATGCTTAGGCTTGAGGTCACTCCAATCTGGGGTGCCATGGGGCTCAGTGCTCTCTACCCATTGTTTAACATCTGTAGGAAGCCACTGATGGGAGAAGTCATCAATCAGTTTGGGATGAGGTGTCATCGATTTGCGGATGTTACCCAGCTATGCATTTCCACCTGGATTGAACAAGAGATGCTGTAGATGCTCTGATCTGGTATATGCAGGCTATAAGGATTTGGAAAGGAAGAAATGGACTGAAATGTAATCCCAGCAACATCTGTGACTGTCCAAAATTCTACACATTTTCTGATCACTTCTAGCTCTGAATACAGTTGTACTCCCCTAGAAAGAGCAGGTCCCTGACTTGTGGGTCCTCCAGAACTCAGCTCCTCCTAGGATAGCAGGTGGAATCTGTGATTGGGTGGAGGGTAGCTTTCCCCAAATTTGACTACTAGATCAGTTGGAGTAGTTTCTGGAGCAGGGGGCCTTAGCAGTGGTCACCCAACCCTTATTATTTTGAAATTGAACTGTTGCAATGTGTTTTACATAGGGCTATCCTTGAAGATTACTTGGAAACTTCAAGTGGGACAAAATGTGGTAGCGTCAACCCTTCAAGGTTGTCCATCAGGAAACAGACTCCACAAGAAGACTCCAACTAAACTATAAAGAGAGAGGTTTTTTAAATAGAATCTCAGAAGTTTTTTTCCTTCCCTCTCTCTTACACCCCAGTGAGTCAGGGAGGGGCCAGTCTGAGTCTCTTCCTAATAATACCTCCTTTCCCAGCACTTAAGAACTGCTTCTGCCCTTTTCTCTTTTTTTGTAATGGTTTCTGAATACTTCCCTGAAGGATAGGCAACCCATAAATTAGCAAATAAGAGCCACGTTAGTAGTGTAAAACCAATACTGCAGGTGCTATGTTGGACTCTGATTAGTTTTGGAGTGCAATTCATAGTGCTACTTATTGACTGTAAAGCCTTGAACTTGGGTCCAGGTTACCCGTGGGAGCACCAACTCCAGAAAGAAGGAAGTTACCCTATTCAGATCAGCATATGAGGGGTTGTTTCCCTCTCCTTGGCAAATTAAGGTGGGTTTGGCCCAGGAGCAGGTCTTTTCTTCAGCTGCTCCATCACTGCAATTTACTGCCCTGGGAGATCAGTAACGTTCTAATGTTTCTTCACTTACAAAGCAACTATCTGGCTTTCTAAGAGCATTTGGAGATTTAAAAAAAATGTGCAGGATTGGTTTTAAATCTTTATTTATCTAATGTTATTTTCAAGCTTTTGTTACTATATTATGGATTGAATATTATTGTCAGATTTTTTATTCAGTTCTGTTAAAAGAATTACAGTAAAGAGAATGAAAAAGCAACATGCACATAAATGTGTTGAGTTATTTAGGAACCTGGAACTGAATAGTAAATGATTATGTCTTTGTTGTACATAATTAATACATTTAAACCAAATTATTGTCAGGGTTGATGTTTTTATAATCTGATATAAATCTTTGGAGCAGAACAGAATACAAGTGTTAGCAAATAAATAACATATCTTAGGTTTTAAGCTAGAATATGAAAAAATACTCTGTTTCAGTGATACAGAAGTTATTAAGGGCAGTGTCTGGATTTCAAGGTGACATGAAAACCATTTCTGTTTGTTTGCCTTTTGAACTGCACACTAGGTAGGAGGAGCACCTGCCCACAGGAATCGTTCACTGAGGGTTCCTATGCAGCTGCCTCTGCCCGGTGCTACAACTTTCATTTCATTCTACAATGAGGCTTTAACATAGACTTCCCCGGTATCAGTGGCATCTCTTGTAAAGTTTCATGGTAATGTTGAGGAAGTCCTTTTCAAGGGAGAGATTAGCCATGGGTGGAGGAAATAATACCCCTCAAAAACCACTCTTCCTGATATCAATAGAAGGTATTTTTAAACCCCATTATAGCATGGGTGGCAGCCTGGATTGAGAGCAGGTTCATAAGGGGGAAAGGAAAGTTAATTTACCATGCCCAAGTCTGCAACCGCCTCTCAAAAAAATTGCCCCCAATCAACATTGACATTTATGCAAGCTATTTTCTCCACTTGTTTCTGACCTTTGGGGACATTTTGGTGACTGAATGGTATTCAGGTATGTTTGAATGAATCTACTAAAGTGCATTAGGGGATGCAGTGGCTTAGTCCCATATGCCTTCATCTCTAGTGGATAAGCAGCTGCTGATAATATTTATCCTGCTCCAGTATGAACCCAAGTTCATAAAAAATTTCCACTACTGTTATATTCCTATTGAAAGTCATCTTGCTCTCAAAAATGCTGCCGTGTGACATGTTGGGCTGTTTTTCAGGAAGAATGCAAAGGATTGGAGATCTATTCCTGGCTGCTTACTAATAACACTAAACCTTATAGCTGTTTAATGCTTATTAGGACTGCACAGCACTTCAGACTCAATTCTAGGAACATGCTTCAGAGTACTGGAGGGTACCATTTACTTGCAAGTCTTTAAACCAACCATGTCTTTGCCAAGGGCACACGTAGGGAGCAGCAATACAGTCCTGAGAACAGATGCAGCTGTTCTACTTTATAGTACACAGGTTTCCATCATTCTTGAAACAGTCCTATTCATAAGAACAGGCTTCACAGATGCCTCTGGTTTCCATGTATGCCTTTTTCAGCCCCTTTAAAGTGGCTGTCTCATCAAGCTCATGAGCCTTCAAGAATAACAGTTTGAATTACAAGAAATTCCTGGTGGAAGGCAACACTAGAAGGCTACCCACATCTCTGGGCTACATGTGTATGAGATGGTTTTTTGCAGATAATATCTGCCCACTCTACATAAATCTGTCTGGATCAGGTTGCATGTTTAACTTCCTCTACATTTTGTGTGGTAACCAAATGCTTCCTTGATTTGTGTAGTTAGGCATAAATTACCTCGTATGTGTACAGGGACAGCAGGAGGTCCTCCATTTATCTCCAAGCTGAAAATAAAAACCAACTATTAAGTTAGGATGCAAATAATTGCTAAGTACTTCTATAAACTACTTTCACTAAAGTTCAGAAACCACTCTTAAAATAGTTTGAGAATCCTGCTAACCATTCTTTTTTTTTTTCCATTTAACAATTAAACCTAGTATAACTATTCTGTGTTCCTAAACTGATAAGTTTATTTTCACTGAACTTCTCCATTGTCTACAGCTTGATTCAGCTGACAGTGATGTCTCAATAAATGTGCAGGCTTCAGGTTTCTTGTTTTGCCTACTTTAATAGTTGGCTACTCTTTGCCTTAAATTTGACAATGAACCCATGATGGCAAGTTTACGAATGCATGGTTTATGAATGCTGAACACTCACATTATTTATGGGAATATTTAACCTCATTCCAGACTTGACATCTCAGGCCTTCTAGTATGCTGTACTCAATAAGATACAATACATTAACTGGATTTATGCAACTTGTTGAAGATAACTGTTGCTGTTCAATAACATTTAATTTAAAAATACCATATTTTCCTAATAAAGAAGTTCAAAACAATTCTCAAAACACTATATTAGTTTTAAAAATGCTATAAAACCCCAAAAGGGGTGCACAGCAAATGGAAAAAGAAAATATGGTTCAATCCAGTAACTTCAGCATGGTCTTCTCTCAGGCAAGCATAAAAGGTTTGAAACCTGAAAGCTATATAGAACTGCTTTCTAAAACGTTTAAAGGTCATCTGGCAAAAATCCAAGGGTTTTTGTTCTGGAATAAAGTCCTACTTCCAGCTGGAAATAGACTTTCACCAGGTTCATATCAGGGCACTCAGTGTATATAAATGAAAATCTTTCTCATTTTCTCAGCCTTGGGGTAAAGCCTCAAGCCTCCATATTTGGAAGGTTTTGTGTATTTCCCAAACATCCACGTGATTCATCCTTTTGTATAGAAATCGTAAAATATATTTTATTCCAAAACTGATGTGCACAATATACTAAAACCTCACTAAAAGTTTAAATACTATTGATACCTGAGAGATGGGAGCCCAACTTTTTTCTGTCTCTTAAATTCCTTTACAAAGTCTGAATTTATTTTTGCATCTCTGCTGAGATTTATTATTAGTTTTTTGAACAACTTGGGCTTATTCCTACATTGCACCAATAGATGGCGATATGCAGTTCGGTTAAATGTTAGGTAGCCCAGAGCACATGCCACAGCTGTACGAACCTGGAAGAGAAAAGACATCTACGTTGCAGGGATGCAGTTTATTAATGTTGTTTAGGAATCGGATTATTTTACAATAAAGAACAACAACAGTAAAGCAACAGAACTATGAAAACTAAAATAAAAGCTCTGGATTGTCCTGAAGAAATTCCCTGGCAGAAAACATGACTTGTATATCACTTCTGTCCACTGTTTGGATCTATCTTTCCCTGTTGCCCAATTTTGTGCCTGCATAGGCTCCATCTACCTGTGCGCCTGAAAGATTGTTTTAATTTCTTTTTAGCTTAATTTAAACACATTTTTAATCTCTGAGAATTTGATTCCCTTATGGAGTCATTTGATCTCATTTCACTTCATTTAACTAGCAAAACGATTGAGTAAAAAATGTCTTTTCTTTGGCAGTGGGGAAACTTTTCTGGTGTGTAAATTCCACAGAGCCACAGGCAAAAACATCTTCTCTCATCTGAGATCAGCATATAATCTTAAAATCGATATTCTTGTTAAACATACTTAATCAGATCTGAAGTATTCCTGCAAAGGTAGGCAGCTTGATGCCAGCGCTTATCAGCCCAGTTGGCATGGCCAATGTCAAAGGGCTGAAGGATCTGGGAGGAACTATCCTGTATTACCAGGATTAGACTTGTTTTTCACAAACTGCTGTTTGTCCATGGATTCATGTTTCTCAGTACTTCATACCATCTAACTTTATAGGAAGAGCTGTTAAATGGTTGTAGCATAGATTGCTCCAGTTGAGGGGCACAGGATCCTTTGAGGATACAACGTTTCTATCAGGAAACGAAAACAAGGCAAACGTGTCTTCATCGAATTGCATATGCTGAGAAGCAAATTTCATTTTAAAAAATCTAATGTGGTCAGAATCTTGACAAACCTATTTGGATGTACAATAAGCTGTTAATGGGTCATAAAAGCTGTTAAATTTCACTTTTTTTTTTTTAAATAGAACTTTAATTGCAGAAGTTGTAATATGCCAGTTCAATTAAATTTGTCTGATTGAGACTAAGGAATAGGAATGTTTTAGGAGATAAAAAATCAATATAGTTTGGAAAACTGGGGGCAGCAGCTTTCCCCAGTTTCATAGATTTAACTGGGATCACAAATTGGAGGTGGTTAGTAACCTGATCCTATGATAGATATGGTTTTATTATCTTTATATATCTCTGCATCTCTATGCAGATAGAAATATCTTTTTCAATCTCTGAAAATACAGCTTGTGGGGGAAGATGATGGCAGTATTTGATACCATCCAAGAATCAAAGAACACGCTCCAATATAGGTAGTCCTCGCTTAACAACTTCTTGTTTAGCAATTGTCCAAACTTATGGTGCTGAATGAGTGGTACTTATGACTGGTCCTCGTAGTTGCAGCTGTCGCAGCATCCCCGTGGTCACGTGATTGTGATCGGGGAGCTTGGTGACTGGCTTGCAATTACGATGTCACAATGTCCCACGGTCATGTGATCACCATTTGCAGCCTGTGATGATCATGTGACTTCGTGCTTAAAGACAGTGCGGAATTCGTTTAACAACAGCAACCAAAACTGCTGTCACTAAGCAGAGTGGTCATGTGACATTGTGCTTTACGACCGCATCATTTAGCAATGGAAATTCTGGCCCCAATTACCTATGTTAACTGAGGACTACCTGTAAAAAAAAAAAGAAAAGAAAACAAGTCACCTGTATTTGGTTACAACAATAGCAATTAAAATGTTTTTAAGATAATAAAACTTCAGGGAACACTAAAGTCGGTCAATGTTTATTTGACTTCAAAGACCATCTTGATAAAAATTTTATAACATCACCATTGACACATGTATGTGTGAGTTTGTGTGTACTGTATAACACTTTTGATGGACTGGGGTGAGTAGGATATCTGAAAATTAGAGTCTAAAAATACCAAAGCCACTACAGGTCCAACAAAACAAAGATGATCTAAGAGCTCAGAGTGAAATGGATGTATCATGGTCCAAGACAAACAGTCTTGCATGATGTGGTGCTCCATTCACATCAAGTGGGGGGAGAGATCCTGGTCTCAACTGATCAGTAAGAAAACACTTCAGAATTTTAAATTCCTACCTCTTCTTCCTTTGCATATAAATGATAACAAAGACGTTGGACAGTTCCCAAGCTTGTGATTGCTTCTGGAATGCCTGCCCTTGTGTGGGCCAAGCTAGCTAATAATTTTCCTAGGGGGAAAAATGGAATTAAAGCATAAGTGCTTGTGAATTGTGCAAATAAATTATACCTAACACACTTCAGTAGAACTAGAACTGCTAAAGTATTCAGACCAGGGTTTCTCAAATTGTGACCCAGAACGCCCTCCCTCTCTCCTGAGGGTCACAGGTCACTTAGAATGGGTTTGATCTTAAGTTTTTAAAAACTCTGCCTAGCACAGACAGAGTGGAAAACTGTCAAAATATGATCTGGACTTTGCTTCTGGCTTTGCCTGCATTAGCCTACTGGGCAGTTGTGGAACCACAATGCTTCAGAACACCTGTAAGATATAGATTAGCATTTCATTATTAAAAGTGGCTTTTTTATTTCCTGCCCAACTTTAAACTCAATGAAATAATTATTTTTACTCATGGGAATTACACAAATTCATTTATCATTTAATGGAGTTCCAGCATTGCAAAGTCTGAGAAACTCTGTATCAGTCAATTGTGGTTTCCTAAATATTTTAATAAAAGAAACAAGACTTTAATATAGCTCTATTTTCATTATTTCTATTTCTCTATTTTTTGTATGCTCAGCTAGGTGAAAAGATAAATATGGTTGAATCTGATTAACCACCTCCGTACTGCGGCTGAAAAAATGCACAGATGCATCTATGAAGTGATCAAGAACTAAACTTGACTAAAAGAAGTCTTTATCTTTGCTTACTTTAAGGACGTTCTCCAGAAAATTAATTGTGATATAAGTTTTAGTGGATTATCAGCCATATTATTACTTTAGTGACATAACTCAGGCATCAGCAAAACAAATGTGCTTATATTTATGTGTAGGCTTTACTTCTAAATATCAGAAATGAAAAAGGATCCAGACTGTTGTTGTTACATTATTATGTGAATTTTGTTAATATAGTCCAATTAACTATTTTCTATTAACTGCCTGAAGCACCAAAAATTAACTTTTTCTACCACCATCCTTTTTCTCCTAGGAATTCTCCCCTTCCCTACCCTGAAGTTGCTATTTAGCCCCAAAGGTGGCAGATAGTATCCTTTGGCTGAAGGGGGAAGGGAAAAAAAGAAGGGAGAGAGTTAAATACCACATTGGTTATTATTTAAAAAGAAAAAAAAACTGAGCATGAGGATAGCATGTTTTACATCATATCTAGTATAGTCTAGATCAGGGTCTCTTAAACTTTTTCCTCTCAGGACCCCCTCCTCCTTTTAAAAATTATGGAGGACCCCAAAAGAGCTTTTGTTTGTATGGGTTATATTTACTGATACTCACCATATTAAAAATTAAAATTGAAGCATTCACGGCTGCTACTGCTTCTCACAATTGTTTGATAGGATTTTAATATTGTACTATTTTTCAACATAGGCTGGCAAATAATTTTGATTTTGAGGACCCCGAGAGGGTGTTGGGGGACTCCCAGGGATCCTAGGACCACACTTAAAGAAGCACTGATCTAAATAGTGGTCTTTAATTTCTTCTTCCCTTCATATTTCTTTCAAAGTCAGTGTGGAGTGAAGTTTTCCTCTGTACATGTGAACACTTAATTGTGCGAAGCCTTCTCAGGCGGTCTGTTCAAGAAGGATATAGCGGCCACTTTGGTGATGACCAGCCTTGTTTCCTTCATTAAATCATAGTGATCACTCACTCTTAGGCACAGCATTGATATTGCACAGTATTTTAGTATTTTATACACATTTCTTCTTTTACAGAATTGTTACCTGTTAACACTAGAGTGGCTGGTTTTTCTGAACACAATAGGTCAACCAAGATAGAAATTCCTCTTGCAGACAAACTAACCTGATCCATATCAATTATAATTCTTGCTAGTACTACAATCTGAAATTGAAGATACATTTTGACACATTTTGACACAACAGATAAAACAGGTTTCCTGTAATTTTGCATTTTTTCCATTTCATATTTTTCACAATATAGTAGTCTAATCACTTTGGTGCCAGTATTAAATATACACAGTACTTGGAACCTACTTTATAATTACAGACTCATAGTAGTACGAGAAAAATATTTGTGTTAGCTAAGGTTGCAGACAAAACACATTATCATCATTATCATCCCCTTCCTCATTTTGGCTTACTGGAATATTCCCATATTCATTATGCTGCAAATTTATACATACTTACCTTGGAATAAATCTCACAGAATTTAGTGAAGTTTAATTCTGTATGGACGTGTATAAGATTGCAGCATAACAAGATAAAACCCCACCATTCCTCTAGTAAAAGGGCTCAAAGTATCTAATAATAGCTAAGAACAAACCAGGAATGGGGGGGGGGGGAACGTCAAAATGTCCTCAAGGTATTAATTAATCTCATAGAAGTATCTGAAGAGGTTTGAATCAGCCATCAAACTCCTCAAAGACTTCCTGAAGAATTAAGATTTTAACAGACTAGCAAAATGTAGAAATGAGCCAGTCATAAAAGGTTCCCTGTCAAGTGTTTTTTCCAAAACTTTGGCGCAGTGACAGAAAGACCCCCACTTCTCATCACATCCAGCTACTGCAGTTCCTGCGGCAGACCATTCAAACAGAGTGCCCCACCCCAGATCAGTTCAGTGCCCACCCCGATCAATTTAGCTTGTCTCAATCTATGGAAAGCCTTCTACTACAGAAAGTTGTTTTAGAAAGGCTTTCTACTGCATTTTACATCATCATCAGTCATTGACCAGGTTTGTAGGAACTTATAGGACTTAACAGTCTGAAATTTCCAGAGAGCAGTGTTTAGGAAAGCTGGTCATAATCTGTCCATATTCAGATATTGTGGAAGTCTACTCTTTTAGATTCCAACAGAAGACAGAGAAGTCCAAGTTCTTCATGGCAAACTCCATTCTTAAAAATTGCTTATTCATAACTGTGCAGAAATAATTCTGAACAAACTATTCACGTAATACCTAGTTTTGTACCTGAAAGGCAGCCATTGCTCTATCAGTCTCTACATCTGAGACCAGAAAAGGTCCAAATACATGCATTGATATTGGTCCAGCTTCTAAAATCAGTACCTGCTGGGTGGGATTATTGTAAGCAAAAATTGCTATAGCGTATCCTGCTCGTAAACGGATATCCTTAAAACAATAAGAAAATAGTAACATGTAAAAGTTGTTCACATTAAGATACTGAGGTATTTCAAACAAACCAATCCACCATATGTACTTTTAATTCCAGAGGAGTTAGAAGGAGTTAATTTCCTTTTTTATACTATTCATTTAAAGTTTTGATATTCCTTTCTTCATCTGGAAGGACACTCAGGACAACGTAAGTAAGTTGACAGTAAGTTCCTGTCTTCAGAATTACAAGGTATTACAGGAAAAGATGGGAGGCAAAGAGAAAAAGAAGATAATTAACTGGAGAAACAAAGAGCAAAATCTTTTTTTTTTTTTTTTGCTTACCTAAAGTACTTACAGATTTGTTGTGGAATAAGTTTGAGTAAATGCACAAGTGTTTGCATGTAGAAAGAGAAAAGTGGGAATTAAAAAAAAGAAAAAGAAAATCCAAAGACCAAGAAATATAAAAGCTACTTTGAAGAGTCAAATAAAAATGATCTCTAATAAAAAGAAAAGGAGATGCAGTCTGAGTGAATGTTATCTGTTCTCAAATGTTATTAAATTGGCAAGAGAACATCCATTTATATAAAATGTGCATGGTTACTTCCAATACATGTGGATATTTAATTGTCATTACTTACAGAGATGCCTAAACAGAACACGGAAGATTGTGTGCAAATTTAATTATTCACTTAAGTGGGGTTTTTTTTGTTTTTTTGCATGAAAGGGGGCCACGTGGACATTATAACACTGACCTAGTAAGTTAATTCTGGGTCTAGCAAAACATTTCCAGGTTTATGTAGGATTAAATTTACTCCCCCACATTAGCCATGTCATCTAAACATCACATCTCAATTAATTGTTCTATTTTGCCTAGAAAAAAATGTCAGGTTGAAACACCAGGGCTGCAAGTCTTGTGCTACAAAACTGGGGATGACCATTCGAGGCAGAAGAGAGAGATGGAAAATGTAACACTTTGTTCCCATCTAGTGGTCATCTGGCGATTGGCACCCCAGATCTAATAGCCTTTATCCAACGAGCCTTTATCCATCAAATGTATTTTCTAGTTGTTGATTGACTGCAAGGCCCAAACAAGCCATCCCTTCCTGCAAATTACTACTTACAGCTAGTAATTACTCCAGGGAGATAAAACCCTCACTGGAGCTTCTCGCATCCACGTTCTGAATAGATTCACACACACACTCCTCTAGGTTTTCAAATGTACACAAACAACGATATTTCAATTAGAGATTTAGCTATGACATCAAACAAGACAGGTACCCCTCTAGGAAAGATGCCAGAGGATGCAATGCTTCCCTAGGCCAGATTATCCCACTGATGTCAGCCATAGCCATCACCTGTTTTAATATCTAGAGAGTGCCTGTAAGGACGATATCTGGCCATCTTACCATCTATTTCCAGAGAGAAAATGAAATCATCCTCATTCACACAAGATGGCAAGCACACAATAGGAGTTGTGCCAGTCCTTTCCCACCAGATGGAAGTCTCACAGGCACACCACAGCATCACCAGTACCAGAGTATAAAGACAACCCAGATCCTACAGAAAATCTCAGTCTTGATACAGTATGCCCCAGTCCACATCCAAATATAAGTAAGCACTAGATCATGGGGGGAAATTAAGGCATCCATTCTCATCACCAATCTTCACAGAACATGGTGTCCAATCTGGGCACCTTCTCTTTCCAGTCCATATCCAATACAAGCAAGACTCTATGTTTCAGAAGAGATGAGATAAAACATAGGATACTGCAGAGACTACTAGTCTCATCACAAAGCTACCAGTGAAAAAAGGCAACAGTTAACTTGAAAAAATATGAAGAAGGAAACTATAATTACCTATATCACTTAAAAAAATGAACACAAAGGATTTAAGCTTCACCTTCCAACAGTACAAAGACAGGTGATCAGGATGAATAAGACATTCAAGGAGGTCACCATGCACAACAGGTTAGCAGGAATACTTCAAGAAGCATGTCTTTCTACAATGATCTGGTTACTTTTCTGCTGTAGTGGAGGGACATAGTTCCAGAATACGGAGCTGTCAATAGGATCTTTCTGAAATAGAAGGGCCATCATCACAGTGTCTTCCAAGGCCACATCAAGGAAAAAAACATTAATCCCACTGTGGCCATCTCTCAAAAGAAACTCAAGGCAGGAACAAAAAACAACAACAACACTGATCGATCCCAAGTTCATCTAGGAGATCCCAGAGTTGACTAGGCATTCTGATATCTACTGCTGCCATCAGTAACCCAAGAGACAAACAGGAGCAGCTTGGTGTCAAAAAGATGATTACCAATTTCCATCAAGAGCCTCATAAATAGGGCAATTCATTTGCAGGTCACTGTTTCACCTCCATATTCTTGATACTTGCATAACAGCAAATCCCAACCACCACAGCCTGTTCACTAGATGTACTCAACCCAAATGAAAAAGAAGAGGAGGAAAGTGACCTCACAAATACCCCAGAGAGAAATTGAAAGACATGAGCTATTGCTGATGCTTTTGGTGGCTCCCTTGACCTCCTTGAAAATCCATTACATACTGCTATTTCAGATGACAGCAGATGACTGATGCCTGAATTCACAGCCTCTGAGAAGAAGGTGACGACAAAGAAGGTAATAGAAGAATCTACAGTCTGAAGTTCTGTCTTGGTGTACGAAGTATGATCCTCAAATGGGTCACCCATTTCTACAGTAGTGACCATGCTGACTTCACTAGATAGTGGTAGAAGTATAGGAGGGACCGAGTAATTTGGAAGGAGGAGTCAAAGAACACGGGCCTCTGCTCAGGATGGACTAGAAGGAGATCCCAGACTTAAGTTCCAAAAAGAACCATTCATTCAATTTATGCAAGAAAGACATGGATTAAAAGATGAGTTTGGGATAGGTGCCCAAATGATGAATTAGCAGGTGTCCTCTAATACTGAGGATAGAGAGAGAACATTCCAAAAAACAAGCTTTACCACTGGAAAGCTCTTCTGGGAGTGAGTGCAAGATGACACTTGATGCCACCAGCAATAGGACTCCTTGGATGTGCTTAATGATTGCGCAGACTTAGAATGGGGAATGTATTCTGTGAGATAGCTTGATCCCAAGTTGCAGAGGAGTTTATATTACAATACCAAAACGTCTTTAAAGCTGCCTTGATAGCTAATTGGTAGCCAGCGCAGGTACTTCAGCAATCAGCGCATATGTAATATGGGGATAACCTAGTACCCCATTAGCAACTTGGCCCATGCACCCTACAGCAGCTACAGCTTCCAGGTCTATATATAAGGATAGTCCTGCACAAAGTGCATTACAGTAATTTATTTATTTATACATTCGATTTATTCTCCGCCCATCTCCCCCCAGTGGGGAACTCTGGGCGGCTCACAAAGTATATAATCCTAACAGTGACTAACAATTCTTATAATTACAAATCTACAGTGCTATATATATATTACACTATGTGACCAGCAGTGGTCGTTAGGGGGTCAGCCGGGCTTTTCCTCCTCTGTAGATCTGCTCGTATTGATCATCGCTCGTGCCAGTTGCATTCAGAGTTCAGTCCAGCACCAGTATTTTGCTTCCCCACGCAGCACCACCGGTTCCTCCCATCTAGATGGGAGTCCCCATTTATCTACTCGCAGATGGAATTGCTTTCGAACTGCTGGGTGAGCAGAAGCTGGGACGAGTGATGGGAGCTCACCCCGTCCTGCGGAGCCGGGCCCAAACCGCTGGAGTGCCAACCATTTCTGACCGGCAAACTCCAGCATCATTAAGCCCTGCACCACCACGTCCCTATTTTAAATTAAATTAATAGATTAAATTAAATTAAATTAAATTAAATTAAATTAAATTAAATTAAATTAAATTAAATTAAAACATGCATATGGGCAGCAACAGTTAAATTACTCTTGTCCAGGAAAGAGCATAGCTGGTAAGCCAACTAAAGATAATACAAGGTGCTCCTATCCACAGAGGTGACCTACAGTAAATCTCTAATGATAATGACTCTAGCAGCATGCCTAAACTATGTACAGTACCTGTTTCTTTTGGATGAGTTTCACCTTATTTAAAACAGGTAGGCTTCCCAACTCCTGTATCTGAGGACTCTCACCCACAAGATCTCTATCGCATGAGAATTCAGCCTCATTTTATTGCCTCACATTCAACTCATCATTGCATTCAGACACTGGTTGTCAGATGTTTTGAATAAGTAGAGCTGGGTGTCATCAGCATATTGATGGCCTCTCATCCCCAAGCTCCTGATGGCCCGTTCAGCAGCATTGGATAGATATTAAAGCAGTGGGATAAGTTAGTGCCTTTTGGCATCCCATAGTACAACTGCCAGGGTGCCAAGGCCCTGTCATTATTCTCTGAAAATGTCCCTGCAAGTATGAGTAGCATCACAGTAGAACAGTGTCTTCAAAGTGCATCTCGTGGAGATGATTCAAAAGGATACTATGGTCAATAACATCAAAAACTAATGAGAAATCCAAAAATCTCAGTAGAATCCTACTCCCTCTGTCCCTTTCCCAAAGAATGTCATCCACTAGTGTGATCAAGGCCAATTCTGTCTTTCATCAAAACTAAAAGTGGGTGTTTTGTGATCTGAGCTAACTCCCACCATTTTTGTGCACCCTCAAAATTCCAAATGTATCCACAGCCCAAAATGCTGAAGACTCCTAATTTAATACATGATTTTATATTTGGAGTACTATGTATTTTACTGGAGTCATTACCTTATCTGGTGCATAAAGAAGGTTAAGGACATCCGAATAACAAAAACCTTCTTTCTCTTGTAATATAGTCTGCAGATTACTATTCTTTAAAACAATACAGGCCAAGGAAAATGCAACTTCAACCTAAAAATGAAGTAGAATGGGAAAAAATAAAAATTGAATCATGATACCTTATGAGGAGTGGGAAAAAAACCCCCTACAACTCGTTATGGCTTCAGGAAATCTACCCTCAATGCCTAAGAATACCTTCTTCAGGGAAGGAAAGATCCCCTTTCTCTCTCCAAAATTAGTGCTACTAGATCTCAGTTGCAAATGTCTAGATTACTTTTAGACCACAGCAAAAAGTTAAAATCGTATCTGCTATTTATTGGTTGTCCAGAGTTTTGCAGCCCAGATCTGGTACTGTAATCCTGACAGAGCCTGCCCTCTACATTTTTTCTCAGCTTTTTGTATCATTAAGTTTTAGAAGAAAATAACAAAAGGAATTGCACAGTATAGGCATGAAGAATACTATAAAACTTAAAACTAAAGGCAAACATCTTTCTATGGGTTTAAAAACTTTCTTCTTTTCAAATCCCCAAATCTGTGGGGTTTTCTCCTGTTTATCCTAAATATCATGCAAACAGTTCTAAGTAACAAAGTATACATGCATGGACGAAAAATGCACAGGTATAACATATAACGTTTGCTAAATGTGCAAATAACAAATACATCTCACTGAATACTTCTAAGATCCTTCTATCACAGGATCTAATATTCTTTAACAGTCCTTCTCTCTATATATGTATACATGTGCAAATGTGATTTGCGACTCCAGCGTTGGGGTGAAGTAGAGGGCCCACTAGGCCAGGACTGATCATGGTCTTGATCCATCCTAGGGTTTCAAGGGGGGCCACTTCTAGGAAACACTGTCTCCCTCTCCATGGCATTGTGTCATTATGATGTAATGAGTATCCACTCCTGCTCCCAAGAAGTTAACTATTAGTTGTGAAGGCACTGCCCACTTGATTTTACTTGTTTTTGTGGTAGCCATATATACCTCATCCTTTAGCTTCATTCCTAGAGACTGAAATAATATTAATATATTATTCCATCATTACAATTAATTCTGATATTACGGCAAAATCAAACACAAGTTCTTAAGAATGAAGTTCTAATTATCTAATGTGGTAGGCTATTTATTAGCAGCTAGAGTCTTCAGCGTTCTGCAAATGTACAGTATTTTCTTTCATATTACTCAGTGAAGTGGAACTATCAAAGCCCCTCAAGAAATACAGGTAGTCCTCGTTTAGCAGTCACAATTGGGACTGGCAACTTGGTCGTTATGTGAAGCAGTTGCTAAGTGAAACTGCAACAATGCTTATGATTTTACGTCAGCTTTCCTTTGCTTTACAGACCAGAGAAGGTCGTAAATGTGAAGACTGGTTGTAAAGTTACTTTTTCATCACTGCGGATGGTTGCTGTCCGAGGCATTCGCTAAATGAGGACTACCTGTAGCTTAGACCTGTAAGACAAATACTTAAAACCCACCTTTATCTGGAGGGATGGATGAGCTTTAAGTAAATGAACAAGTATTGGCAAGGCCCCCTCATCCAATACATTCTCTTGACTGACTGGGTTGCTTATATTAGCTTCACCTACAAGTTTGATGTCAGGCAAAGAGACCCATACAAAAGATCCATACAAATAAGAGAAGGAGGAAAAAAATGGAATGTTAGCACAAGCAAATTATGACCCTGTAACTGTTCTTTACTTTTAAGCAAGCATATGCTCCAAGCACTAGCTCAAATCAAAGGAAAGTCCTCATGAAGCAAGGACTAGCAGAGTTTGGGTCCAGAAAACAGGCGTGCTTTTCTGCCCAAGTATCAACAGTATATAACACAGCCAGTTTGGTGTCGTGGTTAAGGCACCAGGCTAGAATCCAGGTGGGAGACCGTGAGTTTTAGTCCTGCCTCAGGCACCAAGCCAGCTGGGTGACCTTGGGCCAGTCCCTCTCTCAGCCTTAGGAAGAAGCAGGCAAGGGCAAACCACTTCCCAAAAACCTTGGCAAGAAAACTGCAAGGACTTGTCCAGGCAGTCGCCAGGAGTCAAGATTGACTCAAAGGCAGATAGATAGATAGATAGATAGATAGATAGATAGATAGATAGATAGATAGATAGATAGATAGATAGATACTCACAACCCCTCAAATTAGGAAACATAATCTTGTGGGAAGTAGAATTAGGATTACTTACAATGTTTTAAAGTGCTGGATGAAGTGATTTTTAAATTCCCAGGCATTAAAAAAATATTTTAGTACATTTAGAACTTACCATTATTTTTGTTACTGGTTTTAGTTTGACATTACTATCAGTTGCACTGCTTTTACCCTGCAAAGAAGGTTTTATTCTGGTTTCCTTATTATACTCTGGTGGCATCTCTGGCTTAAAAAAAAGGCCAGAGAGCAGATTAAGGGAGAATGCTGTGGCTGACATTGTGGAAAGCTCCAGTCAGAGTACCATAGATAGTTCTGGGATTGAAGGATATATGGACTGACTAATCTGATATAAAGCAATACTGTCTATTCTGAAGACATTGCTGGAAATGATTGTAATAAGGTCTATTCTTGGGTAAGATATTTTGCAAAAACAGGACTGAATAAAAATTGCTAGCAGTAGTGACTTGTGATGACTTCTTTAGACTTGCTTTTTTTGTAGCTCACCAAACTACAAACACCTTGTACCAGGAAATTCAGAAAAAGAGTGAACTACATCCTGATTGGGCTGTATTTGGCTTTGTGAGTTGCAAACTGTGCAGATCTAGGATTGCAACTGTTTTGATAAAGGCATCTGTTTTGTGAGAAGGGTTGCTGTTATGGGGGAAATGGACTGCTACAGCCCTCAAATCTGTCCAATGCTGCGTAATATTAAGAATACTCTTTCCTAGGGCCTTCTATGGTTTTTACTCAAAAGCTTTAACATTCTGTTATACTTTGGGGACAACAGAAAAGAAACTACCTACCGACACACATTGTGCCTAAGGCTTTGATGACACTGAGGAGGGTGCCTTCTGCTATCCTTCCACTTCTTAACAGCCGGACCAAAGGGGCAATTCCATTCCCTTCGCATATTTGGTTCTGGTGAATTTCACTGTCCTTGCTAAGAGCTATGACAGCTTCTCCTCCTTCCAAAACACCAACATAACAGATACATTTAAGAATTTTTGAGCTCCTATGTGAGTTTTTTTTTAATGTGTTTGTTGTTGCAGAAACATAATAAACAGTGACTTACCAACACACTGCATTTTATCAGAGGGCGATAGAAGCATATCTATAATTAAATTGTATCCAATCTGTTCTGCCATGAATTTCTGCTGCTTCAAGGTTTGACCTGCTAGGGCCCACAGAGTTGCAGCCCCCTGTTCTCTCACCTTCAAGTGAAAGGCCTGGAAGGTGGATCAAAGCAAAAGTGCTGTACATGAAAGCGCACAAGCACAAGCAAACCTACTATATAGGAAGAGTATTGATGCTTTTGAACTTTGGTGTTGGAGAAGACTCCTGAGAATACCACGGGCAGCCAAGAAAACAAGCCAATGGGCCATCAAACAAATCAACCCACGGTTCTCACTCGAGGCACAAATGACCAGGCTCAAATTGTCCTACTTCGGACACATTATGCAAAGACCCAGCTCTCTGGAGAAGGCTCTCATGCTGGGAAAGGTGGAAAGAAAGAGAAGAATAGGAGGACCAGCAGGAAGGTGGATGGACTCAGTTACAGTGGTACTGGGTACACTGTTTAGAGAGCTGAAGGATCAGGTTAGGGACAGATCATCATCGGGGAAATCTATCCATGTGGTCTCTAAGCGTTGACAATGACTTGATGGCACGTTGTCGTCATCATTATCATCATCATCATCATCATCATCATCATCATCATCATCATCATCATCCTTTATACAATGACTTGGGTAAGACAACCCGCTAAGAAAAATTAAACACTTGCCTTCAAGAGCTTCAAAAGGAACTTGGTCACAGATCTGGATAGAAATCTCATCTGGATAAGAGAGTTCCCTTCGCAGAGTGCCTCAATTGCCATTGCTCCTTTCACCTGGACACTGATTTTCCTTCCTCTAAGAAGCTCAACCAGAGGATCAATGGCATTTGCCCCCACAATGGCATTCTGCATTTCCATATTCCCACGAGAAATTTCTGCAATTACTGCTGATGCCACTGCCACTAGGACATCTTTAAGCAGAAAAAATTATATATATATATACATACACACAATAATAAAAGCCAGATACATGTAGAATCTGCTTCAATCTTTTTAACAACTCCCATTACTTATAGTAATGGCAATTTACAGATTAAAGATTTCTTTTTGAATGATAATTTACTTCTCTGTTCAGTAATAAATTGAACAGCAGTCACCTCAAAATCATCAATGAATCCCTAAAGGGCAATCACTATTATGTATGGTTTTGAAATAATCATTTACTGTATACCCTTCATCTAATCTCAGTATATAACAAGAAGTTATAGCAGTTTATCCTCTTTGTATGGTATCAATGTATCGGGAGCATATGTTTTCGATCTTCATGGAAAAATGAAAATATTTTCAGAAATAAATAAACACACACTCATGCATATGTGCAGTAAGAGGTATAAACTGTAGATGTTAGATTTTAAAATGTTAACGCATATCCTTTTATCTTGTTCTTTACTATACCTATTTCCTGACATAATAATTATACTAGGATGCCTGACAAAGAATTTGTTGCTGTATTTAGATAATGATGTTACATTTTTTTCCCTTCATAATATTTAAAACCAGTTTTCTTGAGCTTGTAAAAGCAAGATATCCCTTAATGGGACATACAAATAAATCAGTGTTTCTCAACCTTGGCAACTTTAATACATGTGGACTTCAACTCCCATGCTGGCTGGGGAATTCTGGGAGTTGAAGTCCACATGTCTTAAAGTTGCCAAGGTTGAGAAACACTGAAATAAATGATAGAACCAGGGATGGGAAGGCAAAAGATTCCTAGTAAATATTAGAGAAGAGATACTACTGGTGAAATGGATGTCTTCCCCTTCAACTCCCATCACACCAGAAATAAAATGCTCCAGAACGTTAAATAATCAGTAAGCCAAGTAAATCCCTTAAAACCTATTATCTAATTCTGCTGTTTTTGTTTTTACCTGAATCTGAACTTAAGAAGTGGACAAGTTGTTCAATGCCCATAATTTCTTTCACTTTCAACTGATTGTCTTTATTATTCATGCATAACATTCGGATACAGTTTATTACATTCACAAGCAGATCTTGTAAGTGATATTGCAATAGATTGATGAGAGCAGGAAATGCACCCTACATTAAAAAAAAATATGTGAGATAGACAAAAATAGTAGGATTAATTAAAAACCAAACAATACAATGGGCTGAATCCAACAAAAAGTTCCATTGTTACTGTGAGTCTTTTGATCCAGTAAAGCTTTTTCACTGGCTGAAGAGGGGGAAGGCAATCTTTCCCAATTTTCTCCCTCTTTCCACAGTTCTTGGTATCTCCTGGAATATGGCAGGGAGGGGAGTAGGGTTTGGGCTACCTTGCTGAGCCTTGATGGCTCAGTGGGATGAAAAGAGGGGAAAAATCAGTAATGATTGCTTTCCCTTTCTCCAGCAGCAGAAACGTTCTAACAGAACTCTAGCATAATAAAAACTCTGGATTCAACTCAGTATGTTAGTTTTCTATTAAGCATGGTTTACAAAACAGAAACCACCATCAAGACTGCATGGTTCTAACTCTGAGGATACTTCTTTCCTCCTTCAGCTCATCAGCGTCATGGTTAATTTCTTTTCAGATTCATCAGTGTTTTTGTTTAGTCTAAAGGTGTGACTTAAACATTTGATATCCTAAGTCAAACAAAATCCTAGTTATCAGGATTAACCTTAACCACAATTAAAATTAGTTCAAAATGCAGCTCAGCTATCATTAATGGTGGGGCAGAAATTCATTTCAGAGACCAGTGCAGAGAGGAAGAGTTACATTCAACAGGCTTGTTCCTGATTTCTCAAGCCAGCCAACAAAAAGAGGGCCACAGCCATATGTCTGCAATGTGCAAGTAGAACTCAGAAGTGGCCAAATCCATACAGACAGGCCTCTACTTTGTAAAACTTGTAAAAATCAAACAAGTCTGAAAAAGTCACAAATAATAAAAGGTGCCTGGATTATCATGGAAAAGCATGCCCATCTTCTTCTTCTTCTTCTAATCAATTTATTAAAGAAGGGTAGCCACAAAAGAGAGCAATTAGATTTACCAGTTCAGCAATGATGACCTGATTATTATCCAGCTGGGCAATATCATATAAAACAACTACACAACGAGACAGCAGTTCAGGTTCATCCGTAGCCAAGAGCTTAATTAACACGGAAATGCCTCCAGATTCTACGAAGGCTCTGGCAATTGGATCATGGGTGGAGATGTTACTCAGCACTCCCACAGTGATGCACTCCAATTTGATGTCTTCGCTCTTCAATAAGCTGATTAATGAGGGTATAGTACCTGTCACCAAGAACAAAAATAACTGACCAGTTACAGACACTTGCACAAATGCAACATGCTGTGAATCTCTCCAAGTTTCTGACTTTAGATGACAACAGCAGAGGGTGAAGTTGAATTCATTTGATAAGAATTTCTGAGCAACTGAGAAAAACAGAAAAAAGTGCAGTGGAACCACAAGGGGGGGGGCGACCGACTCTATGGAATTTAGCCTATAGATGGACAGTGGTCAGCAAAACTGCGTGTCTGAATGTTACAGTGCATCTTTTAGGAACCCTGGCTTCAGTGGGAATGGGATGTTGTTTGGCTCTGCTTGAGGCTGTAAAATGTGGGGGAGTGGGGACAAGGCTTCTACTAATAGCCTTCATCTCTCCCCACATCCTAATAGCAATGAGCTTAAAACATCCAAAATAACAGAACAGGGTTGCCATGGCTACATCCCTATGACCTGTACTGTTCAGTACTGGAGCCGAAGCTGAAGCAGATCTACTGATTTTATCCATGAAGAATCTATGAAAAATCATGTGAATTTTTCACAATGAGCAACTGACTATTCCAGCTCCCCAAATCTACCAACTTGGTGAAAGAGATGCTGAACAATATAGCAAAGGAATGCTAGTAAGCTTTGAAATGGCCCTCAATCTTTGCCCAGAGTTGTCTCAAAAATGCCTCTACTTGTGTTCCAGCTGCTTCATTGCTTGCAACACTCTGGTAATTTAAAGAACTGATCTGGCTCTGCAAGTGGGAAGACAACATTTAACAGAAATAGTGACAACTATCTGGTCCATCTCCATATTCTACTTATCAGGGAGAACTTCCTTCATATCACTAGGAAACAAAGTGGAAATCATTTCAAGTCTGTTCAGGAAACCATCTTTGTACATAAGGCAATTTGGTTGGGTTATTTTAACTGACCCCCCATTCCTGCAAAGAATCTAGGAATTTAAATTGCCTAGGAAGAGGATAACAGAGTCACATGAAGCTCCCCTACATCACATCACCAGTTTCATTCAAACAAAACACCAAATCTAACATGTATGTTTCATGTATGGTTATGGATCCTTGGTCATAATGGAGAACATTAAATCCTGAGCTACAACTTACCGGGGAAACTCAGCATCTACATTAAAATGCCCTAGGACAAGAACCTTAGGTAACCAAACGCCATGCCAACTATCTCAGTAAGACAGACTGTTGGGCTGTTCATTATCCTTAAAATAACTTGTAGCAGAAAAAATGACAAATATAAACATATAGTACACATGATATCTCACCTGCCTGCAATATACACTTCCAGTAATGTTCTTTGGCAAGACAAAGTACTTCTAAACACTGTATTGCCATTTTTTTCCTGTTATAGGATTCACAATTCAGCATACCTGTTAAGAATTTTAAAAAAAATCTATTAACATTTAATGATTGCACTAAAGGTGGCAAACCACATGCTTTTGCCTTAATTCCAATTTACAACACTCATTCTCTTTGTAGTCTAACAGGAAAATTAACGTTGAATAAAAGGCTTGTGATTCTCTTAGGACAGGGGCTGCCCAACTGTGGGTTGGATTGAGGAAGGAATTCACATATTTTGGAGGATTCTGCACACAAAGCAGCGTCACTATCAAAATTTGCTTCTGCTCTAGCTGGACAAACTAGCAGCTTATTCAAGCAAAGCTTGGAGTAAATCTTGACAGGGTTGTACTATAGCTTTGGGTTGCAAGCCTTATGGCATGTGCACCCAAAGAGCGCCATCAAGTATTTCGTTCTCCTTTGCCTGAGTAAGCCAGAAAGACAATCAAGGTTTTCCAGAAGTAAGAGCAAATATTGATCCAAAATCAACAGGGAAATAGAAGTAAGGGTGGCTGTATCAAAAATAATACCGAGATTTTTGGAGTTTTGCAAAAGTAAGGAAGTTCATAATTCCCATTAAAATATGGTTTTAAATTTGGTTGGTTTATTGTTTATTTCAAAATGAAAGGTTTGATTTTATAATGCTGGAAGGTTCTTTAAAAGTTTTATTTGATATACAGATTCTTTTCCATATTAAAAGTAAATGATATATTTATTTCTTGCCTAATCCAAAGCCTATTAGGTTTGTCTGTGAGGTCACACAAACATACTTATAATTTTTGGAGTCATGACACCAAAAACTTTGAGAAATCATTTTACTTGATATTGTTATAGTCCTGTGTTGCCACCAAATGGTAATCCAGGATTCGTGGTTTGGTGCATCTGCCCTGCACCCTTAACATACTCCTGCCCTATGGCTCCTGTTGGCTTGATTCTAAGCCATTTTAAGAAAATGCTGTCCAATCAGGCAACAGCTTGCAAAAAATTCAGTTGTGATAGCAAGCTACGGGTCCTCCCATTGGACAATTCCTCTGCTGTTGTGCTCTCCCACCTTTCCTTTCTGGAAACATCAATGACCAATTGCCTTCCTTCACATGGAGAGGTTTTACTGGACACACACACACACGGATGGATGAATATGTATACATACAACAAAGTTAATGCTTTAAAATGCACATATATGCATGCTGACAACAAGCTTTAAAATAATAAAAAAACATTTCTTGCTGCCTTGCTGTCTGTAGCATCTTCTAGAGCTACCTTTAAGAACGGTGCTGCTATAGTGCACCTGATTTGGAAGCTACGGTGAAGCATTTTTACCTCAGTTGACTGGAGAAATGATGAGCAATGTGTCAGTCAAGTTATTAAAAAAGGGGGAGGGGGGAAACCCAGTGGAAAAAGAGAGAGCTGAGGGAAAGAAAAATATGAAAGAAATCCAAACATGTTCTTGGTAGGTTTCAAATCAGGCAAGGTATAGTATTGCAGCACTTTTCTTACAGGGGGTTCTAGAAGACCACCGCCTCAGAGACTATGGCATCCACTGACTGAGTTGGAGATGTTCCTGCCTCTGGAAAGTAGCCAAAGTGCAAAAAACAGTACTTTGAAAGAACAGCGGAAAATGGAGGCTGCTTTCATGATGGGTAAGACATGAGTACAGAATGACATTGTCTGTTCCTGCTATCCAAAAATGGTTGCTGGCTTGTATTGGCAATGGGGCAACCTGGCAGTAGGGATAAGTCCTCTGCAACTTTATCTTTGTTGAGTAGGTATCTCTCACCAGCTGCTGTAACATCTCCCCAGAATGACTTTTATCACATCACCCCCATGTTGTCACCAAAAGAGATCCTTAGTCATACCAGAGAAGGGGAACATGAATCTGGCATATGAATTATGTACTGCCTAATCCCAGCCCCAAAAGTTTGTAGTGATTTAATCAGAATCATTTTATTAGTGTATACAGCACTTACCAACAAGAGTTTCCCAAACTGGGAGATCAGGATTATTTAGCTCAATTAGATGCTTTAAAACTTCTGTGTGGAAGTTCAGCACGGCTAAATGAATTATGTTATTTCCTTCACCATCTTTTTTTAGCCAGTTGGCTTTCAGAGAAAACAAATACTCAATTGTATCTAGTGCTCCAGATACAGCTGCAAGCAAGAGTGGTGTGGAATGATATCTATTGATAGAAAAAGAACAAAACACTGTGATATGAAACAAAACAAACCTAAAGAAATACAGTGGATTTTATTTCATATACTTAAACTTAATGGAAGCCTAAGTAAACAAACTTACATTGCATATTTCTATATTGATAAGTAAGCTCTAACGAGGTCACTGAGACTAGCTATCAGATGAGATCCAACATTGTGGTTAACTATAAAAACTATACCAAGACTCAAGGGCAAGTATCATCTATGTTAAGGGATTGGAGCTAAACTGTTAGCCTCCTTACAGAAATAGCAATTGAGCAGAATTTCATGTTCTTTGTAAAAAAAAATTATGTTTCTATTTCTATTCTAATAGAAATATTGCATTCTTATCTGATCTTCCTAGGATTTATTAAATCAAGATGCCAAGCTAGATTAAATTTGCACACAATAAGATATGGGAAATTGACTCAATCACTTCCGCTCAACAAAGGCACAGGCAATCTTGCAGGGGAATGTGATATATCTCGCCTCTGGAATCAAGGACAAAACATGAAGTCTGGCCAAGGCAAACACCTTTCTGCAACTACATTCCAGCCAAAAAAGAACAGTTTTAAAGGAGTAGTATGGGGCATTACTTAAGGGGAAAGTAAGAGGGGGAGGTAAAATAGCATTCCAATAAAAATAATGCTTTGTAACTGGTTATGGTTTCCAATGGCCATCGTTTTGTGAATGGGCAACCCATATTGCAGCCATTTTAGGAGAGCACCAACAACATGATGTAGGGAAAAGAGGAATGGCCTTGAGGGACAGGAGATAGAGCTGCTACCAAGACAATGGTCAGATAAAAGAGGACTGAGTCTGGGGCAGGAATGTAACCTAAGTAAATGTCTCAGACAAGACCCTCCCTAGTTCTTACGAAGATAAAGAGAAGGAGGGGGGAAGTGCATTCAGACTTGACCTCACTCCACCTGCCTAGATTCCTTACCATCATACCTTAGACTGTTGTTCCATGTTTGAGAGCCAGCGTATCTCAGGTGCCAAAATTCTTGCCTCCACACTCTCCCTGAGCCTCTATCCAGGCTTTCTTTCCACTGAAGCTCCACTCCAGAGCCAACTCAGTGCAGCTAGCAGTAACATCCAACTATGCACAATGGGTCTTCCCACTATAAACTCCCCTCTGGCTTCACAGCCATCCAGAGCTTTCCTTCAGAACTTGTTTGTACCATCACTACCACCATTATTCCACCCACCCACCCATTCCTCCTTCATGCTGAACTCTACCAGCAACCTAAACCCACCAAGCAACCTCTCTCTGGGCCTCCCCCCCAACATTCAATTCTCCCTGGACGCTACCTTCTGATTACTCACTCAGATCGAGTTTCAGCCTCTATCAGCTCTGAGTCCTTTCGGCAGAGAACTGTGATACAGGCCACATTGTCATAATAGGCAGCAAAATGGATTGGCATCCATCCTCGATCATCGGGTATTTGGTAATCTGCTCTTAAAGCCAGAAGGAAATGAAGTACTTCAAGGGAACCACACTGGGCTGCTAGATGCAAAGCTGTGGGTCCCAAAGCTGATAGACAACAAGATGCAAGAGGAGTGAGTGACACAGGCCTTGAGGTATTAAAGTAAAAGCTCTATACCAGTGTTTCTCAACCTTAGCAACTTTAAGATATGTGGACTTCAACTCCCAGAATTCCCCAGCCAGCATGGCTGGCTGGGGAATTCTGGGAGTTGAAGTCCACATATCTTAAAGTTGCTAAGGTTGAGAAACGCTGCTCTATACTGTAAAGTAGAATGATTATGTGCTAGTTATGAATTTGTGCTTTATTTGCCATTCTTTTTGCATAATTAATATTAAAGTTGTATTTCCCAAAGTGTATATGTTATTATTACTAACTGCAGCTCTTGACATTAGAAAAGTATGAAATGAGCTGCATTCCAGCATTTCATAACTGAAACCAAAACAAAAAAAGAAACTTTTTTTGAATGGTGGGCCGAATATAAATGTCATAAACTTATAAAGAATACACAATGGTAAATGTATAACTGATATGAATGTTTTTACAGTCCTGTGAAAATGTAAGCATACTTTATGGCAGAGTGGTACAACTTGTTTTAAGCTGAGGGCTCCAGTGGCGAAACAGGGATTGCATCCAAAAAACAGGCAGATGGTGGGACCAGAACCAAGAGGAGTCAGCATGGGATGGGGACAGGCTGAAAACATATTTTGATTTCAGTCCATTTAAAATATGTTAATTAAAGAGAGTGAATTTGAATTCATGAAACATATTTAATAACTTTCACCTTGCATCACATAAAAAAGAAGCTCTACAGATGCATTAGGAGTTGTTGCAGCTCTGGAGCTTCAGCTTCCCTCTTCCATTTTATCCTATTTGTACATGTATAATTTGGAAACATTGAAATTCATATGTATGCATCAGGGCCCTAGATCATGTGGTTAAAAATGCATGGATGCAAAGTACCTTATTATGTACAAGCCTAATATCAATGTCAAAGTTAAGTACATTCAGTCCTTAAACAGAGCTGGGAACACACCTAAATCCTTTTCTTTGAAATACAGGTAGTCCTTGTTTAGCGAGTGCCTCGTTTAGCAATTGCTCGCAGTTATGACAGTGATGGAAATGTATCTATGATAAATCCTCACATTTATGACCTTCACAGGTCTGTAAAACAAAGGAAAGCTGAAGTAAGATCATAAGCACAATCATGGTTTCACTTAATGACCTCTTCACGTAATGACTGAGTTGCTAGTCCCAGTTGTGATTGCTAAAGGAGAACTACCTGTAAATGGACTTGGATCAATAGTGCTTAATTTTGGCTGGGTTCTACTCAGGGTTTCTCAAAACAGGGAGGGAGGGAACCAATGATCTCTATGTGACTCCAAATATAATTTTATCTTTTTTCAATGTTTCTGACATGATTAGGAATTTGCTCAAGCATGTGTGTGTGTGTGTGTGTATGTATATGTATACGTATATGTACTAGAATAGAACAGGCAATCAGATGGGATAGCAAGAAACTCTGAAAGTCAGAGAGGTAGTTGTGAAGATCTGCATTTGATACCAAAACAGATCTAGTGCAACTAACTTACCTTACTTTACTTTCAGGAGGTGACAGTTATGACAAATCTTTATGCAGTTCAAAACATAAATTACCTCATTATCGTGTTCTGATTGTATGATTTTTTTTTTCAACTTAGAAGTCATCTCTCTTTTTTGAGTTGGATTACTTCTCACTTCCATTTATGGAACTGAAGAAGATAAAGTTGCAGTGTGTGTGCAGCGGGAGGGTGGGAATCACTACCAATATGTCAGGCAAAGGACACACACAGCTACTTAGGAGCAGGCATTGTGCTGCTATTCCACGATTCTCCTTTTAACACACTCTTCCACAAAATGGAAGAAACTGAACAAGGGAAAATTGCAAATGGGAGACAATTGCTAGTATCCCCTGTCAAAAAATCAGTGTTTGAAATAAGGCAATTACATACAAAAATATGTCTGGAAGTATCCTTAATGGGTTTGAAAATAATGCTGGATTTATTTACAACTCACAACTTCTTTCTCCAATCATGGTATCCTTTTCTAAGAAGGCGTGTGTTCCTGAAAATAAACAGTTAAAAGTTACAATTTGTAAGGTACCAATATGATACGAGCTATGTTGACACATCACACTTAGCCAAAATGACATTATAGCTTAGTATTATGTACAAACTAGAAGATAGTGTATGATCTCAATTATTCAGAGTTTTCAGGGCTTTCACAAAAGGCTGGAAGCTTCACTTTATACTAGTTTGCCCCTCCAGCTGGTTCTTGAGCAAAACGGATTTTTGAAATAATTTCTCACACAACAGGTTGATTTTGCATGTGTGAATGTTCCCACTAATTGGAAGACTTATATTACCTTTGTCTCACTACTGCCAAATAGTATTGATTATAAGATAAGGACAGCTGGCACAGCTTTATTTTATATAAAAAGAAGATAATATATTTATAACTTACCACCTTTTGCCTCTGGTCTTTGGAAACGTCTTCCTGAAAAAACCAAAAATTTTGTTGATGGTCATATTGTTGTCATTGTTATTATATTCTTATCTGACCAGTTCCCTTAAAGCTCTTATTATATGACTTAATGTTAAATAAATAACAGATTTATCACACATAAAAAGATAAAGTCTAAACATTGCTTACTCGTTAGTAGGTTAGAGCATGATGTGGGAACCCAAACACTGAAGATGGACATTTGAAAAATGTGCAATCATATTAAGCCTTGGGTGCTTAATTAGCCAGTAGCATAAAAATTGAAAATCAACATGCCAAGTTGGATAAATTGCCCTAATTAGACTACAGAATTTTGAGTACAGATATTGAATACAGATATTGAGTGTGAGTCCCACATTGATAAACTATGAAAGAGCAAAACAGGATCTTGCAAGTTTTAGAAAATAAAATGAATGACATCCTGAGGAATGACTACTTTGTAGAATATCTATACTGATTTCTTTCTTGTACAGTTTCCAAGTTCAGAGTTTTAGTATTTCCTAGAAGTGAGAAGGACTAGCTCAGACTGTCGTACCCACAGGTTGTTGGCAGCATCTAATCTTTCTTACCTTGGCTAACTGGCACAGAACGCCTTTGATTAATAGTTAGATGTGATTTAACCACCTGGCAGATAATTGGCACACGGTTGTAAATAGCAGCGTGATGGATGTATGCATAACCACAGTCATCTGTAATAGCAAGACTGTTGATGGAGGTTTTCCGGCAGAAGGTAAGGAAGATGGCAGCTAGTCCTCTTTCAGCAGCAGATCTCATGCCAAAAGACAGGCTCTAAAACCATAGAAATGAAAACAGTGAAGGTCACTCACACCATTTGTGCCGTTAGTTATGGCTCCTTCTTGGTTTCAAGTCATTCCATATACTATAACCTTGGGGGAAAATATAGTAGTTAAAGATGTAATTGTGATGCTGAATTATGTTCAAAAATATGAAATTTGGCATTTTATGAAAAATGCTGGCTCCATTGAAACAAGGGTTCAGCAAAGAGAATTATTCTATGTGGCTGGAAAGACATTTACAGACCTGATATTAAAAAGTAGATTCATGGGATGTGTTCTTTATCAATTGGTAAAATTTGTTTATATTCTAAAAATGAGAAGAGGGAGCAATATATATGGCAGCTGGAGGGAATGTTAAGAAAGGGAATCTTGGTAGACATGGAAGGAAATTTTCTTACTGGTCCCTCAACGCCCGCTCCTTCCAGTCCTAGAGAAAAATCTCTTTTCTGAACATGAAACTGACCACTGACAGTTTTATTTTCAAATATAAGCAGTATCTTTACTGGAAGGTGTTCCCTTAGAATGACATCACAGAAGGAAAGGACTGAAATCTCCTCCAGCACACGTGCAGATCTATTAATTATCTGCATCTGTTCCCAAATGATGCTAATTAAGTTTTTAAAAACCAGGACTTTAAACTCAAGAACCACTTTAGCATTCTCTAATTGGGCCCTCCAGGGCATACACTGCTCAGAAATGAAACAATAAGAAATCAGAATGCACATTCATCACTTGAAAATTGCAATGTGTGAATGGGATACCACAAATTAACCAATAATCGGTTGGTCATTTGCAAAAGAGCACTGGGTTCTTGCAAATCTAATAGTTTTGCACCAAAATTATAAACCCAATTTTTTTCTTTTACACAGCTGTTGAACTGCAGAAGCCCTGCTTTGTACTTAACTTCCATAATTGTCACACGGTTGTCCCCCGTTGTGGGGAGATGGGTGGGGACAAGCCTATTAAATAAATAAATAAATAAATAAATAAATAAATAAATAAATAAATGGTAGCATATCACCTGATTTCATTCCAAACAAAATCCTCTTTGTTCAGTTGTCTATTAGTCCCAATAAAGAAAGTGATGTACTGTATTTGCATGAACTGGCCAACAGAAATGTAAGAAGCAGGAAAGTCACAGGACAGTAAGGAACAGCATCCCATTAGCAGTAAGGGGACAGAAGTTGGGTTAGAAGGACAATAATAAGGATCAGTTTGATTTGCTGATTAATACATTTGCTTTGAAATAATAGCCACTGCAATAAGAATATAAATATAGTTTTTCACAGACTTGTTCTGTAGAATAATCAAACCCTTAAGAACATACCTTACATTTTATTGCTTTCCTGTAGCCAAATCTTTTCTTGAATTGCTCCATTGCTTGAATATCAGTTAATGGAAGCCTTTTTGGTTTAAGGGTGCTTATTATTTCATTGACAGCTCCCCACCACTGAGTTTTAAAAAGCATATAAAAAGCTTCAAGTTCAATGCCAATTACATAATACCTGTTTAAAAAAAGAAGCCACATTACATTAATAACCAATCTTTTAATGTATCACATTGTGCTTATATATTTCATAGTGCCCTTGGAATGAACCTGCACAATGGTGATCCCTCAACTAAGCACAATCCATATATGTTAGTCCTAAATAAAGCTATTCCTGCTTTGTCTGGGACAGGCCAGTTGGACTGGGGGATCTAGCAGTCTCCAATACTTGGATGGCAGTGTGGATGGCTACATGTTGTGTATGCCTTAATTTAATTCAATCTAACCAGTCTTGCCAAACCCAATGCCCTCCAGATGACTTGGGCTGCAGCTTTCTACCCATCAGCTTTGAAGATGTGAGTTTTAATCCAAGCCATTTGGAAGGCACCAATTTAGTGATCCATATGCCTCCATTAAAGGAGAGATGAGATGAATTAAAATACACTAGAATACAATTATTATTTATCCCATCTCCCCTTCCTTGATAGAATATATGGTTCTCCATCATAGGGTTTTAACTTGACTGTAACTCTTGTTAGTAATTTCAGAGAGAAGAATCCAAAATCACTCAGTAAATCTCACAGCTTGGTGAGAAATTTGAACCTGCAATTCCTAGTCAAACTCCATACGACAATGGCTCTGCGGAGAGAATTTAGACTGTATGGGTTGTGTGTGTGTGTATGTTTGAATGAATGAATGAATGAATGAAAGAATGAACGTGGAAATTCTGTTTTCTATTTAACACTTTCTGATTGTCAGCATTTGTAATAATTTCTGCATTTTTACTTAATTGTTAGTATATTTTTAAAATCATATGTAAAGTAATATTTGACTTGAAACAATAACTTCTTATACTCACATAAGTGCATGTGAGTACCTAAAGGTCTCAAAATGTCTCATCTACTTTGAACTTAATCTAGTGAATTTTTAGACTGAACGGAAATCTTTCTGCATGCTCTTTACCTTTTGCCATCAAAATCCATAACTGGTATGGGATAATGTTCTCTGTAGGGTGCATCTGGGTCCAGCAGTTGAGTAAGATGGTTTATTGCACATGTGTGCATTTCATCATAGGCAGCCTATAACAAGAAAATGCTAAGTATATCTGATGACATTTACAAATGAACTCTATAGATTTGCTGTTATTGTAAATATTATACCTCTACTTTGCAACATATTTCCAAGTTTTCCTTTGTTCTAGAGAGGACCATTCTATATAGCATTATAATTTACATGCTGATTTATAGAGCAATTACAATGAGCAAATGGAGACAGTTAACAGAAAATATTCTTGTATGTATGGTAAGTTTAATTTTGGCCAATTAAGCTTCCATCAGAGACCTGAAGGCCATTACAGAAATCTGGATCTGAGGGTATCAGCTAGCAGAAAGTATTAATAAGTTTTAATGTAGAAGCTGTTGCTTCTATATTAATCTCCAGTGAAGATGATTTCCAGAACTCTCAAGTTGTGAAATAGGGCCTTCAGACTAAGTATTGAATACCTTACTACTGAACTCAAATAAGCCTCTGCCCACAATTGAGTTAGTAATTCTATCTATCTATCTATCTATCTATCTATCTATCTATCTATCTATCTATCCATCCATCCATCCATCCATCCATCCATCCATCCATCCATCTCTGTGATAATTACTAGTTCAATTGTTTGTTTTGTTTTGTTTTTAAAAACAGTTTGGTACCTTAACCTCCTTTGAAATATCTTCAAGTGAAGGAGTCCCAATATCAAATTCAATACCACCATGGAGATGGAAATACTGATTCTGGGCATACAAAAAATGTTGGCACTTGAAATCTGTTCCAAGCAAAAATGGGGGCAATTCACGTTCAGTTTTAACTTTGTCATCTATAAAAAGCGAAAACAGAGTTTGATTTAGAATGGTAACTGTCACTGTTGATCAATCTGTGTTATGAATATTTTTTAAAAAGGAATTACACTTTCCAGATAACTTCTAGAAACTACAATTTTCAGTATTTCCATCAAATGAAGAGAACTGCTTAGCTGGCAGTCACTGCTATAACAACAAAGAAAATGCTACTGTATGAATATGTGTAAATGTATGCTTGCATTTTTAAAGTATATTGTATTCAAATAAATTCAATAACTCAATTTCCAAATGAAAGGAGTTCTGAAACATGGCCCAAAAAAGTCTATTTGCCTGGGGAAATGAATAAAAATTGCAGTTATGGTCCCAAACATATTTTAATAAGTTACCCATCTCTATACAATTAAACATTTCTAAAATATACATGGCTACTCAGAGAATTCATGAGTTTATAATGAAGGGCGTACATTTTAGTAAATGCAAACATTAAAAAGGAACCTGCGGTATAAAAATTTCCTCTGTAATTCACTGAAATTTGTAGCAGGACAGGTAGGCCACTGAAAGAACAGTAGGCATAAACAGTAAAGAAGAATCAACTGCAGTAAAGCAATCTGTTATTTGTTGTATCCTATTGTTAAAATTAATAATAATAACATACAAAGAAAAAATAATTATCCAAAACTGTAAAATGTTTGTTAGTTTCTGATACAGAATTTCATCCCACTTCTCTTTTCACCCAGTTTTTCATTTTTTTCCTAGCTGGTCAGCTTTCGGTGGCTAATGAGTTTCTTCAGTGCTCATTGGATTGTTCTGAGGGGTTCCTAACTCCTTGGGGTTCTTTTTTAAAAACGCACCAAACCTGCATCTTTTTAAGTACAGCCCCTTTTTGTTATACACCCATGCTATCTGAAAACCAAAAGAGAGACCAAGTGGGCTTTCACCACAAAACGTTGCATTTCTCCTTGGGTGTTTTGAAAAGAGGAAAAAAAGAGCTTATTGGTCCCAGATCTCTGCTCACTGAGAGTATTTCTTCACGTTCAAAAGTATTTTTACCAAATATGAAACATTTTATAGTACTAATTTGCAAGCAAGGCAGCGGGACATGAGACTTTGCATGTACAGTAACTCAGTTATTTATGTGGTCTGGAAAATCCAAGAGAGTGATTTAGAAGGTCATACCGCTTTTGACATGCAGTACTAAGGGTGAAGTTTGCAGGATTGTCTCTCAGCCCAGCCCTTCAGTCTCAGAGGTATAACAATTATAGTCGGGAGTTCCTGTATACTACGTGTTCAGCCTAGTAGTGGTTAAAGGTAGGACAAGGCCTCAGGATCTTAGTCTAGACCCCACAACCAAGGGGGAGCCCAGATGACTTTTCAGAGACTGGCTTGTAATAGCAACATCACCCAACAGATCCAGGATCAATAATCATACTGTATGCTGAAATCTAACAGAGTTGGTGTTATTCTCT